>NW_020311999.1:80238-288904 GCF_003144115.1 Tilletiopsis washingtonensis | reverse complement strand
CCCCAGCGGGCCTCGACGTTCTCCTCCTCGCGCTTCGTCGGCGGCACGCGCGACCAGCGGGCCTCGACGGCCTCGTCGCGCTTCAGCGGCGAGACACGGCCCCAGCGGGCCTCGACCTGCTCGGCGTTGACTGTGGGCGGCGTAGTGTCAGCAGGTGCAGTCGATGGTCCGTGGGATGGATGCATGGTGCGAACGACCATCGACGGCGACGACCGGCCGTGGCATCGGTCGGTCGACTGGACGACGAGGCAGCGCCTCGGACGACGACGCCGACGTCACCATCCATGGTGCCGACGGTCCATGGTGGTGGATGACGACCACGACGGCAGCGTCCACCGTGCGATGGTGACGACGACGGCCGTGTCCGACGGGCGACATCGTTCCTCGGCGACATGGCCGTCACCAGTCGTGCGACACGAGGCCGCATGCATGCAGATGACGACCATAGACCGGCATGACACCGTGCTCCATGACTGGATGACGACCACCGTCGACGACGACCACGAGCACCTGGCACCCCTTCGATGGCCACCACAGGCTCGACACCAACAGGCCCGGCCGTCGAGCACCATCCAGCCACCACGGCGGCACCAGGCGGACAACACTCACCAGCGATGGGGCTGGCGATGGCCGACGCAGCGAAGAGCGTCGCCACGAGGGCGACGGTGGCGGCAGAGAAACGCATGGTGGTAGATGTGGTGGGAAAAGGGGGCTCCGCGAGACTGCAGAGGGACGAAGGCGAGGGTCAGTGGGACGGCTCTCCGGCGGTGTTGGGCTTATGAGGCGAGGCAGCAAGGGACGAGCAGCGCAGAGCAACGGCGGAGTTGGCTCATCGCATCGCATCAGCGAACGCCCCCCGTACCACGACCCGATTGCCCCGAGGGGTTGCGGCTTCGATGGCGGAGATGCAGCGCCGCGAGGGCGACCCGGCATCACGCCACGGGCACGGGTGCGGGTGAGGCGCCCGGCGGCAGGGGCTGGCGATGCCGAGGGCAACCTCGGGCAGCGCACCCCGCCGCACTGAGACGCGGCGCATGCGACGGCGACGACGACGACGCAGCAGCGTCCTGCGCGGCGCAGGGTCGTGTGCGAGCGGCCCAGCTCCGCCAGCAGCATGGAGGGTACGTGCCGCTGCCGGCTGATGGTGCGCCTTGGCGGGCGCGGGCGAGTGCTGGGCGCGGCAGACTCACAGGGTGGGGAATGCAGCTGTGTGTGAGGCAGCGGCGGAGCAGAGGGACCGACGTGTGAGGGCGTGTGTCGGATGCGGCGATGGGGGGGAGCGTGGCTGGGGCGTGACGGCGACGGCGCGCGGGAGCGGCGCTCTTTGAGGGGCGCGGCGACGCATGCGGCGGGCAGGGCGCGCCGTGGCAGGCCTAGCGGGGCGCAAGGCACGCAGCCAGCAGGCCGCCGTCAGGCCACGCCCGCAGCCGCCGCGCTGCACCGCCAAACTCTGCCTCTCGCACTGCTCACACGCTCGCCAGCCGCATGCTCCTCGTGCGCACCAAATAGCATTCAAGCACCGGCCATCGCCCAGGCTGCGCTTCGTGCTGCATGCTTCCTCCGAGCGGCGCCGCGAGGGGCGCCGAGAGCGCAGCAAGGGAGACGGCAACACCGCCCTCTCTCTCTGGCAGCAGCGAGGGCACGGCGGCAGGCGGCAGATCGGCCGTCTGCTGCTCTCCTGCGCCGCCGCTCTGCTGCCGGGCGCGCGTGCAGGTGTGGCGCATGGCGCAGCGCCAGTGTAGGCCGCTGCGGGCACTGCGGCAGCGGCAGCAGCGCAGCACCCAGCACAACAGCGCCGCTCGAATCGCAGCGGCGCCTCTCGTGTCGTGCATGGCTCAAAGAGGCAACGGGCGGTGGGTTGCAACTCAGCAGCGGAGCGGGAAGGCTGCTTGCTGCAGTCATGCTGCGGCGGCGGCGGCAGCAGAGGGCAGCTCAGCGCAGTAAGCCCACGCAGCGGCCGCAGCGCCGGCGCAGAGCGGGCGAGAGAGGGGCGCCGAGGGCTGGCTGCCTCACTCGGCGCGGCATGGGCGGCAGCTCGCTCGCATGGCAGGCGGCGAATGACGACACGCGCCGCCGGCCTCGCCCGGGGTGCCGCCGTGCCGCCATCCCTGTGCCATTTGCGCGCCTCCTCTGATGGACGCAGGCACCTCGTGTAGCGCTGAGAGCGCCCATCATCGATCGGCACGCTCGCAGCAGCAGCACGCCCGCGCCCACTCGCCTGGGCCGGCGCCAAGTGAGGCACCTGATGAAGGCCCCTGCCGCCTGCGAGTGATGTGCCTAGCCATCAAGGGGCGCGCAAGGGGCGCCGTGCCTGCGTGCCGCACGCAGCGCTTGGAGGGATGCGCAGCGGGCGGCGGCAGGCGCAGGTGCAGAGAGCGCCCACCTTCGACGCCCGCACACGGCAAACTGCGTGCCGGCGGCCGCTGTCCGTGTGCTGCCATCCACGCCCCCGCCGCTCCGCTGCCGGCACGCCGAGGCTGCTAGCGGCGTTGGTGCATGCTCCTTCATGCGCTCGACGTGTGAGAGCGGGTGCGGCGCGAGAGCGGTGCGGTGCCGCGCTGCCGCGCCGAGCGCACGCCATCGCCCATTCGCATGCGCGGGCGCCCGCATGCCCAGCCGGCGCTAGCGCGTGGGCCTGCAGCAGATGCAGCGCGCAGCAGCAGCAGCTGCAGATGCATCCACCTCCCTTTGGCCCCTCCCTGCACGCAGCAGCCCTGCACCGCTGCAGGTCTCGCCGCACAGAAAGATCCGTGCTGGAGGCGCAGGCACCGCGTGGAGAGGCCGGCACAGAGGGCATCATCGACGCGAGATGGAGAAGAAGCTCGCAAGTCTTGTTTCCGGCCACGGCTTGCGGGCGGCAGGAGGCTTCGCCGCCCATCAATCGCCATCCGCACGCACGGCACACCTCGGCAGCATCAGCGACGACGAGAGTGCCGATCTGTGCCTGCTCTCTCTGCAAGGCTGTGTCCCTGTGCCGGCAGCGAGGGCCAAGGAGCGGGGCCATCAGCTATCCGTCTTGCGTCGGTCGCCGGCGAGAGCGCCGGTGTGGTGCGGCCGTCGGGCCAACGCGCCGTGGCCTCGGCGGGCTGCAGGCACGGCGCTACGATGCGCTGCTCCCAGGCGAGCATCGCCGTTACGTACAGCCTGACGTGGGGGCTGCGCGCGAGAGGGAGAGCGGGAGCATCGAGCGAACGGAGGGGATCGCCCGGCTCGGAGGGTGCCGGAGGATGGACGAGGCGCCGCTCGCGCGCGGTGCATCCGTGCCCGCTCGCCCTTCGCCCTCCGCTCACATTCATGCGCCACGCTCGCTCGCGCCATGAGATCCTGCCTGCTGCTGCTGCATGCTGCGATCTGACGCCTGCCGCGAGGGCGGCACAAGCAAGAAGCAGCACCGCAGCGCGAGCGCTTGCGCTGCTGGGCGCGGAGCTGCAAGTCCCGAGGCGCCGCTGTCAGCAAGCGCCCCCCGCCATGCTTGCGCCCGACGCTCCATGCTGCTCGCCTTCGCCGCATTTGGACAAGGAGATGCAGCCACAAAGGCATCCTGCATGGAGCGCTGAGCTGCTGGCAGGGTGCAGCGCGGGAGATCAAGTCGGAGCGGCGCTCCGCACTCTGCCCCGTGCCCACGCTCGCACTTCTCCGTTTGCCCTCCGGGCTCCGAGCAAGAGACCTCCTCTCGGCCGAGGGGGTGTGCCGCCATCCGCCCTTGCGTCCGCGGGGAGGGTCGTCAACAACCGGCGTGAGCGGGCGAGACATGCGCGGGCGAGCAAGGCGTGTGGAGCAGTCCCACGCCTACGAGAGCCAGGGGTTGGAAGAGGCCATGCGGCAATGACTGCGAGCGGATGGCTGTGCGCTGGATGCTGCTGGATACCCACACGCGGTGGACGCCTCCGACGGTGCACCTGGATGCCACGGCACGTTGGCGGCTGCCAAGCGCTGTCTGCGCCTTCACTCGCAACCTTGTGCGGCGCAAGCTTTCGCCCGGCGCCGCCATCGAGACGCCGCTGCCTCTCATGCGCGCCCAGAGGCCGACGACGACGAAGTGCGGATCGAGGCGAGAAGAAGCATGCGCCGGCTCTGCATCCACACGGAGAAGACGGAGGCAGCGCCGCGCTGCCGTGTGCGCGGATGGCGCGGAATGGCCTCGCAGCACGGCTTGCCATCCGCTCTGCCATGGATGGCAACGCTCGTCGAGCCGCTGACGTTCACGAGCGTCGCCGTGCAGCGTCGGCCATCCCGAGCCGAGGGCGCGTGAACGCAAGAGCACAGGCCAGAGCCCGACTCGGCGGCGCGCATGAACAGCGTTGAGTGAAGGGCCAGCGTGGCGGGCGACGCGACGCGGCGCGGCGGAGAATAGGCTTCTGCCTGCTGCTGCAATGCGCGCCGAGCTCTACTCCGCCCTTGACCCTCGCACCGCTGCACTCTGCTTCTGCTCCCCGCTGCTGCCGTGGCCTTGCCGCAGCATGAAGGATCGAAAATCTCCTGATATAGCAGGTCGACGCTGCGCAAGATCGCCACGCCTAAGCCTCAGCGTCCCAACAGGGCAGGTACGGCCGGCGGCGCCCCGAATCCCGGAGTCGCAATGGCTCGGCGCCGCTGCCACTCGCCCGGGCCCTGCGCAGGCTTGGCTAATGTCGGCAGGCCCGGCTCTGTCGTGGCAGCGATGCTGCTGGATGGCTTGTTCGGCCTTCCGTCGGCACGGCGGAGGATTCTGTGAGAGCGAGCGGCGCGCAGCAACCTTAGTTGCCGCCATCATGCTCCCGCCAGCTCGGCTCCTCTGAGTTCGCACGCTGAGCAACGAGGTTGGCCGGCGAGCGGGACAAACTCTCGTCGCCAGCCACACCGTATGTGGCCAAGCTCACGACGTGGTTCCCAGGGCATCACGGATGATCATTGTCGAGGTGACGAACGTGGCGCCTCGAGCTGCAGCGGCGGCAGCGGCACGGCCGTGCATCGTTCGGCCTCGACTCGCCCAAAATAGTCAAGCTCGCGTGCTCGCCGGCGCAGGTTCTCCATGCGCGTGCGGCCCTCGCGCGAGCGAGCCAGATTGCGGGCCTCCTGCAGGCTCTTGACGGCGTCGCTGTGTGCCCGATCGGCGCGCTCGACGGCACGGGCACTCTGGGCGCTGAGGCGCGAGTACTGCACGCCCGCCACGCTCCACGTGATGACGGCAATGGCGAGGAAGAAGCGCACGTTGGACGTGTAGCGCTCCTCGGCCTTGGGCGCCGGGTTGGCGCCGTAGAAGAAGTCGGAGCGCGCCGACTCGGCCTGCCAGCCGAAGCCATCGTGGCCGGGCGCGCCGCGGAACTGCCAGCCCTGGCGAGCAGCGGCCGCGCGAGCCCGGGCAGCGGCACTGCCGTGCGAATTCCAGCCGAGCCCGGAGCGATCGTACATCTGGCGCGCACGCGACGAGCGCAGCAGCTCGTAGGCCTTTTGCATCTCCTCCCACTGCCGCTTCTGCTGCTTGGCGGCGCTGCCATCCGCGACGCCGGCGCGGTCTGGGTGCAGCAGACGCACGAGGTCGTAGTAGCGCGCCTTGATGTCGGCGTCCGAGGCGCTGCGCGGCAGGTGGAAGATCTCGTACGGCCCGTACGGCGGCGCGGGAAACGCCAGCTCCTCGTCGCTGGACGCCGTGGCAGAGGCGTGCCGCACCGAGCGAGGGCCTGAAGCCAGACGATGCCTTGCTGCGGCCGCGCGAGGCCTTGATGCGCCGAGACATGGCACCGGTGCAGCAAGGCTGCTCGGCCCGGCCACGCCCCAGCCGGCTGCGTGCAGCACTCGTCGCGCCATGGGGTCGAGGAAGCAGCCGGGTGCGCGCCTGGCGCAGAAGCACCCCTACCACCCGCACGAACGCAGAGCAGACAGAGATGCGGCCAGTGCGCCAGCGTTCAGCGGCCGAGGCGCTTGTCGATGCCTGCGCCCACGCGGGCGGGGCTGCAGAGCTGCAGAGGCTCGCGAGAAGGTCGTGCGAGGCGTGCGTGCCAGGTGCGTCGCGATGTGGAGGTGCGGCCCAGGCCGAGCAAGCGGCGAGCCGAGGAGAGCGTGCGGCCGGCAGCAGCAGGGAATGCGCCGTTCTATGCAGTCTAGGGCGCCGTGCAGGGCGCTTGAAGGTCGTCGAGAGCGATGGTGGTGCGGGAAGGAGGGCCGCTCGTCGTCGGGCAGCGCTATCGGGCCTGCTTACGGCAGCGGCGCTGCAGCGCGCACGGACCCGCGCACGTGACTGCACCGCCTCTCGCGCCTGCTGCTGCCGCAGAGCCAGCACTAGACTGCGCCAGTGCTGCGTCGATGCAGCGTTCAGCCGAGGTGCAGGCTGCTTGGAGGCGCTTCTTCGCCGCACTCAGGCGCGAGCATGGCTCACGAGCGCGGCGAGAGGAGCGGCGGGTGGGCGCAGCAGCAATGGTGGAGGCATGGCCTGCGCAAGAGTAAGGTCGCTTCCGCCGCCGCAAAGCCTCGGTTGAAGCGTCTTTCAGTGCGCCCGCCTCTGACACGGGCACTTCACTCGTCATTTTGAGCCCATCTTCTCGCCCGGTCGTGCTCCGAGGGCCGAGTGACAGTGCTCGGGAGGCCCCTGGGCCGGCGCCCCCAGACGCGTGGAGTGGAGGCGCGTCACGCGCGTCGTGCCGCTCTCTTCTCATCCTCGCCGCTCTCACCCATCGTCTCGCCTCGCAACCGATGCGCCCGCTTGGCGCCGGCATGCGCTGAGCCCGCACCGCTGCTGCCTCTCCGCGCGCCCGCGCAGCATGGCCGAGCCGGCGCCCGCCACGCTCATGCCGCTCACCGACCTGCGCTTCCCCGACGACCTGGGCGAGAAGGTGCGCGTCGCCGGCTTGTGAGTGTGTCTCGGCCAGCGGGGCGCGTCGTGCAGGGCGAGACTGGCCAGCAGCGCACCGCTTCCATCTCTCATCGCGCTCTCACAGCCTCACCGCCTTTGACGCGCTCTCGTCGCTCGGCGTGCTCAGCCACGGCGGCGCCAGCCTGCTCGTCGACTTTGCCCTCGTCCTCGCCGGCGCCGCGGTTGGGCCGCGCCTAAAGAGCAAGGCGCTCGTGCTCGGCGAGCTCGAGTCGGCGGCGTGCTACGTGAGTGTGCTAGAGCGGCAGAGAGCGGCAGAGAGCAGCAGAGAGCGGCAGAGAGCAGCAGAGAGCGGCAGAGAGCAGCAGAGAGCGGCAGAGAGTGGCAGAGAGCGTGGCGATGGACGGCATGCCGTGCTGGAGGAGCCGGCCGGCAAGGATGGCAGCGCCGCAGCGGCAGCTCAAACGCCGGATGTGCCGCCACACAAGCCTGACCTTCATAGACTGACAGCTTCACTCAGCCTCGCGTGCCCGGCGAGCTCCTGCGCGCCTCGCCCGACGCGCTGCCGCCGCAGCCGGCGCCGCAGCGCAACGCCGTGCTGCGTGCCGTGCTGCTGCGCGACATCGACGACGTCGACCTGCACCTCTGGGAGCGTGCGGCGCGTGTGCAGTCGCTCGCCATGCAGGAGCGCGCGGCGAGGAGACGGCGTGAGAGAGCGGAGGCGGGCTGAGAGGGCGGGCAGGCAAGAATAGCACGGCGGCTCTGCGCCAGGCGACGCAACCTCTTCGAGGGCATGCATGGCCCGGCCGCGTCGACGCCGCAGCGGCTCTTCCACCGAGCACGTTTTCTACGCTCCGAGCCCGAATGTCCGTAGCGCACCCGGCACATCGCGTGGCGACGTCGCAGCCAGGCCATCAGCAAGGACGACCTCGTGCGCGCGCCTCTGGCACCTCGTGCACGGCAGCAGGAAGCAAGCATCGCAGGCTCGCTCGATTAGGCCGCTGTTGGTAGCACATTCTGGATTGAGATAATGGTACAGGCCACGACGAGCGGTATGCGGTACAAGCTGGGATCGGCCTAGCGCTCGCCAGGGATCGACACAGATGGAGGGAAAAGGAGTGTGGGTGGTGCGGGATAAAAGAGTGTGGGGACCTCTGGCGAGGTGAGTAGGGATGGAGAGCGATATATGCGGCTTGAAGCCGCGGAATGGGCGGCGAAGACGCCGAGTGGAGAAAGAGGCCAGGGAGCCGGAGGCACTTGGCGCCCTGGCGAGGCGTTCCGGGCGTGCGCTGGAACAGAAGTATTGTGGGGTGATCTGGACCTCAGGAATACGCGAGGCAGCGGGAGCTCGAAGAGCAGTAGTACCCAGATTGGCAGTCCGCCGGAGCACTGCACTGCGCTCCCGTCGTCGCGCGCGTCTGCAGCGGACTGCACTGATTCGTCTGCGTGCCGCACGAGGTTGAGAAGCATTGCTGGTCGGCAACGCAAGCAGTGCCTGTCGGCAGTCGACACGTGTTGTCGCTTGCTCGGCAAAGCGAGCTGGCGCAGTCGGAGCTGGCGACGCATGTATCCCTGGTCTGCAGCTGCCGTGTGCACGTCCGCTGCGCCCCTGCAGGGCAGTAGAATCCAGTTCCACACTCCGAGTTGGACGTGCACTGCACGCCTTCGCGGAGCTTGCAGACCGCGGGGCCACTCTCCGAGTCGCAGAACGTTGACTTGCAGGTTTCGTCGCCTTCGCCGTCGGCGCTGCATGACGCGCCGACGTCCCTCGGGTTCGGCATGCACTGATTTCTGGTCGTGCTGCAGAAGTAGCCATCGACACAGCCCATTGCGGCACCGCAGTAGCCCATGGGGCCGGCACGTCCCTTGCATACCCACGAGCTCGACGCCTTGTCACAGTACGAGCCGGTTGCGCATTCGCTGTCCTTCGGCGTGTCGAAGCAAGTGGCGCCGTTGTATCGCCTGCACGTCGCGGAATCGGGTTCACAGTACGTCGAGAGGCACTGGCCGTTGTGTTCGCATGAGTGGCCGACGTCCCAGACCGGCTCGCCGCACGTGTTGTTCTTGCATACGAGCCCGTCGAGACACTGCGCAGTGGCACTGCACTGGCCGCCGTCGCCGGCACGCGGCTTGCACTGCGGGAGCGCCGCGCCCGTGTCGCAGAAGGACTCGTCCGAGCATTCGCTGGCGCCGCCGCTGCACGACGCATTGTCGGGCCGCCTGCACGTGCGGCTAGGTGACCCTTGGCACAACTCGGTGCTGCACTCGGCGTTGCTGGAGCACACCTCGCCGACGTTCTTGGGCCTCGCCCGGCACGTTCGGTCGACGCAGTCGTAACCGTCGATACAGTCCGGCGTGGCGCTGCACTGGAAGCCGTCGCCGGCAAGCGGGTCGAGTCCTCTGCATACTTTCGAGGTGACCTTGCACGACCCCGAGAAGCAGTCGTCGTCGGTCGAACATTGCTCGGTGGTCTTCGTTCGGCACGTCCAGTCGCTGTTGCGGCACATGCCGCTTGCGCACTCGGGCCCGTTGAAGCACGTCGCGCGCAGCTGCAGCTTGGGCTTGCACTGCCGCGGGTTCAGTTCCTTGTTGCAGTACGAGTCGGCCGAGCATTCATCGTCCATCGCGCCCGTGCATGTTGCACCGCCGGGCCTTCTGCAGGTGCGGGTAGAGTCTCCCTCACAAATCGAGGAGGCACACTCGCTGTTGCTCGAACACGTCTCGCCGATTGCCTTTGTCTTGACTTGGCACTGCCGGTTGACGCAGCTGGACGACGAGCAGTCCTCGTTCGCGCTACACGCGTCCCCAATGTCTGCCTTGGGGCTCAGAGGCGTGCATGTCATGAACGACGAACCCGACTCTCCGCTGCAGCGGCCGCTGAAGCAAGCGGGCCACGCAGAACCAGGCATGCCGCACTCCCGCCCAGTCTTGAGGCGACAGACACTGTCGAGGCAGTAGCCGCTCTGGCATCCGCCGTCCTTGGTGCATGCCTCGCCGTCCGCCGCCGAAGGCGCGATACATTGTTCGATGGACTGATCGCAGACGTTGCTGCCGCAATCTTCGCTCTGCGAGCATGGGCCGCCGATCGCCGCCAAGGCGCATGTGTTGTCGGTGCACGTCGAGGAAGCACAGTCGGCATTGGCGCTGCACTGCTCTCCCTTCTTTGCCGGCACGTTGAGCGGCGCGCACTTGGAGTCATATCCGCACAAGGTCGAGAAGCACGAGTCCTGGGTGTCGTCCGGTCTGATGCATGCGCCGCCGGTCGGTATGCGGCAGGTCTGGTCCCTGCACAGCCCGCTTGCACATTTGCGCGAGTCGGTGCCGCACATCGAGCCGTCAGGCTCTCTCGTGCCGCAGAACTGGCTGTCGTTGCAGTACAGCGCAGCGCTGCACTGGTCTGAGCTGCTGCAGTCCTCCCCAAACTTGAGCTTGCACGTGCCGTCCGTGCCGCACGCCTTAGACTTGCACTGGGCGTCGCTCGAGCATGCGCTGCCAAACTCCTTGACCTTGCACTGGAAGGCGTCGCAGTACCCCGAGCTGCAGTCCGCATCTGCACTGCACCGCGCAAAGTCTTGCAGCGTCGGCGAGGGTGCGGCACACACGCCGTCTGCGCACGACCCAGCGAAACACTTGGCTCCGGCATTGTCCTCGTCGTAGCAGTCCGTGCCGGTCGGGTCGCGGCACGTGCCATTCTCGCACAGCCCGGTGCCGCACCAGTCGTCGCTGTCGCAACCGTCTCCGGTCGGCTTCTTGGCCATGCAAGAGTCGGCGTAGTAGCAGAACGAATACGTCGAACATCCAGACGCCGCGGTGCAATTGTCGCCGTCCATGGCACGGCACGTGCCGCCCTGGCAGATGCCGGACCAGCAGCCCCAGTCGGCGTCGCACGCATCGCCGGGCACGCCCGGCTGCGCCATGCACTTGTAGTTCATGCAGCCAAAGTCGCACTGGCTGTCGGCGTCGCAATGCTCGCCCACCTTGGTCTTGGGGATCGTGCAGACGCTGTTGCGACAGAGGCCCGACTGGCACTCGCTTGACGCATCGCACGCATCGCCGACTGCCTTCTTGGTCTCGGTCGCCGGCGGCGGGCGTTCGAGGCAGGTTCCTTCGCTGCAGTACCCCGACTGGCACTGGGTTGACGCGTCGCACTGCTCGTTGATGCCCTTCTGAGCTACACACTGATTGCTTTGTACGTCGCAGACGTCCGAGGCACACTCGTTGTTTCCACGGCACATGGCTCCGTCGTCCTTGAGCGGCATAGCAGCGCACGTCCCACTAATGGTGCTGCAGTAGTTCGACTCGCAGGCGTCCGGCGACTCGCACGACTCGCCGATGGCCTTGAGGGCGGCACATTGGCCAGCTTCGCAGAACTTCGACGCGCACTGGCTCTTCTTCGAGCAAGATTCGCCCAAGTCAAGGTTCGGCGCGTCTCGGCACTGGTTGACTGAGTTGTCGCAGTAGGCCGAGATACATTCGGTGTCGAACGCGCAGGTATCGTCGTTGTTCTTGAGCGTTGGCGAGTCCGTGCATGTCGAGTCGACGCCGCAGTGGCCTGACTTGCATTCGCTGTCCTTGGCGCACATCTCGTTGAGCTCCTTCAGCGGCGCGTCGGCACATGTCGTGTCAGAAGCACAGAAGCCCGAGCTGCACTGGGATCCCGTCGAGCATGCCTCTCCGTTGCTCTTCGGAGCCCCGTAGCAGACATTGTTCGAGCAGAGACCCGACTCGCAGTCGGCAGCCAGGGTGCATGCTGCTCCGCCAGCGCCTCGCTGGTTTGCGCACAGCTGATTGACACACATCGACGTGTCGCACCAGTCGTCGAGAGCGCACGGCTCCTCGGCCTTCCGGAGGTCGTCGCATGCGTTTTGCTGGCAGCTGGTCGACTCGCATTGGCTGCTGGCGGAGCAGTACTCGCCGTTCTTCGTGAGGGGCACCGAGCACTGGCCGTTGCGGCACGTGCCAGACTGGCACCAATCACCGTGGCTGTCGTCCATGCAAGCACTGCCGAGCGCGAGGAGCTCGCTGCAGACGCCGCTCTGGCAGCTGGTCGAGGCGCACTGGCTTGACGTGCTGCAAGCCTCGCCGAGCGTTCGGAGGCGCGGCCCACACGCTCCAGACGACAGACAGTTGAACGACGCACATTCAGCCGCCTTGGAGCAGGCCTCGTTCTCGGCTCCGAGGCACTTCTCCGTGGTGCCGTCACACAGGCCCGAGGAACACTGGTCGCTGTTCGTGCAATCCTCGTTGACGGCGAGCGGGTAGCACATGAGGCCGCCGACGGAGATGTTCGGCAAGCACTTGTTGCTGAGACATTGCTCATCGGCGGTGCAGGTTGCGAAGTTGGACTTGAGCGGAGCAGCGCAAAATCCGTCGGTACATGTCGCCGATGCGCAGAAAGAGTCGACCAGGCATGCCTCTCCGTTCTGAGCCTTGCAGAACTTGTCGGCGCCCGTCCCGGCGCACTGTTGTGAGGCACAGTCATCGGCGACGGCGCATGGCTTGCCTCCGAGACGGCGCAGGCAAGTCGCGTGCGGGCTGGCCTCGCCCAAAGCAAAGCCGCAGCGCTCGCTCAGGCACTCGCCGTCAGAAGAGCATTCTTCGTCCAGCGCGAGGCGCGAAGCAGCGAGACAATTTTTCGTGGCATCGTCGCAGAGAGTTGACTGGCAGTCCGCTGCGACCGAGCACAGGGCTCCCTCCTTGCCGAGGCACTTGCCTTCGCCGCAGAGCTCCGACTCGCATGCCTCGTTCGAGGTGCACGCACCGCCGGCGACGACGCCGAGGCATACACCGCCGTCACCACAGATGCCTGAGATGCACATGACGTCCATCGTGCAATCGACGCCGTTCGGGACCGGCGGAGGCGTGCAGTAGCGAGTGCTTTCGACCGGTGTCGGACCTTGCAGCGGCGTGCAGGTGTTGCTTTCACAGTCGCCGTTCACCACGCAGAGGCTGCCGTAGGTTCCCAGAGCGCACTTGCTGTCCTCGCCGCACACGTCGCTGGCGCACTGCTCGTCGGCAGAACAGCTCTGGCCGAACTTCTTCCTGGCCGCTCCGCAGAACCCGTCGCCGCCGCACCAGTCTGACATGCAGAAGGAGCTGATGACGCCGCAGTACTCGCCCTCGACGCCGCGGCAGAACTTGGCAGCACTAGTGCCGCCGCCGCATTGCCCCGAGACGCACTCGCGGTCCGCCCGGCATGTCTTGCCGCCGTAGCTGGGCATGCACACCAGCGTCGTGCTGTCCTGAGGGAAATCGCAGCGCTCGCTTCGGCAATCCTCGTTGTCGGCGCACTCTTCGTCCAGCTCCAGGGGTTTGGGCTCCGTGGCGGCGCACAGGCCCTTGACGCAGTGGCCCGAAGCACAGAAAGCGTCGACGCTGCATCGCTCCTCGAGCGCGCCCTTGCATGTCTTGACGCCCGACACGCTGACGCATGAAGTCGATGCGCACTGGGCGTCCGAGGTGCACGTCTGGCCGCCGGTGAGAGGGATGCAGAGCGTTTGCGAGCTTCCCTTCTCGTCGCACAGCCCGCTAAGACACTGCTCGTTGGCCGTGCATGGAGTCAGGTTCGCCAGGGGCTCGCCGCAGACGCGCGCCGTCGGGTGGCACGAGAGGGAGCACTGCCCGTCGGAGGTGCACGCCGCGCCGTCGGGACGAGGGAAGCAGAGCATGGACGAGGTCGCACTGCCGAAAACATAGGTGCACGAGCCGCTGTCGCACTGCGCTCCGGCACTGCATGGGCTGAAGTTGGCGAGGAGGGGCTTGGCAACGCACACGTTTGTCGTCTGGCTGCACGTCTCCGTCTTGCACTGGGCGTTGACGGTGCACGACTCTCCCTCCGTGAGCGGCAGGCAGAACAGTGACCCGGGCGCGGCGCCCTCGAGGGGGCCGCACTTGTCGCTCAGGCAGTCTGAAGCGTCTGTGCAGATCGAAAGGTTCGGGAGAGGCTTCGGCCGGCAGTACAGCGTCGAGGGGTTGCAGTACGCGGACTTGCAGTGACCATCGGTCGTGCAGCGCTCGTCGAGGTCCGCTATGCACCGCTTGATGCTGTCCGTGGCATCGAACGGCACGAGGCACTGTGAGGACTTGCAGTCCGAGTCGGCGGCACACTTGTCTCCGGCGAGAAGCGGCAGACAGCGATTCTCCGTGAACGGGTCCTCGAGGGCACAGCGTCCCGTGATGCACTCCTCGTCGGCGTCGCACAGCAGTCCGTTGGCCTTGAGCGCTGGTCGTGGCGCAGCACACTTCTTGTCAGCGCCGCACAGGACACTCTCGCAGTCGTCGTCGAGCTGGCAAGCGTCTCCGAGCACACCCTTCGGAGAAGGCTTGGGCACGCAGAGGTGTGTCGTCGAGCTGCACGAAGCCGAAGCGCACTGCGCGTCGGAGGTACACGGCGCATTGTCGGCAATAGGCACGCAGAGCGTCTGCGTGGCGTGACGGGTGGGAATGACGGCGCAGAGGCCGCTGAGACATCCCGAAGCAGAGGCGCACGGGGAGAAGTTCGGCATCAGCGCCACTGGGAAGTCGCACTTCTTGTTGGTACCGCAGACGGCGCTCTGGCAGTCGGCATCGAGCTGGCATGCATCGCCGATCACACCCTTGAGCGGCTTCGGCGAGCACAGGCCGCTGGTCGCACAGTAGCCCGAGGCGCAGGCCGTCGGCTTGTCGCGCGAGCACGGGTCGCCGTCGGCGCCGAGGCATGCCATGTTACCGGGCATGCCGCCGCACCGGAGCGAGCGGCACGCCAGGTCGGCGAAGCACGTCTTGCCGGCGGCGATGCCGACGCACCGCAGACCGAGGTTCGTGATTGAGGAGCAGATGCCGCTGAGGCAGTCCGAGTTCTGCTCGCAAGACTTGTCGTTCAGCCGCTTGGGCAGCGCAGCACACTTGCCGTCGGCTCCGCAGAGACCCGAGATGCACTGATCCGCCTCGGCGGCAGAGCAGCTTGCGCCCGTGTCGAGGCCGTCGCAGATCTTCTCCTTGGAGCACGAGTTGCTGACGCATGCCTCGTTCTTCGAGCACGCCGCGCCCTTCTTGCCGAGCTTGGTCGGCTCGGGCGACGGTGCGGGCGCCGGATCGGGCGCGGGTCCGGGTGCGGGTGCAGGTGCGGGTGTGGGGTCCTGCGTGATGATCGGCTGGCAGGTCGACTTGGTGTTGCGGCCGCCGGGCGAGCACTGTCGGGGCGGGTCAGCGGCTGACATCAAGCGACGGGGGCCAGGCCATACGCACGATGCCGCTGCGGCAGTTCTTGTTCTTGTAGCACGGCGCAAAGTCGGGCTTCTTCTTCTGGCAATGCCAGTACTCGCAGTTGTCCGAGCGACACACGCTCGAGACAAGACAGTAGGCGCCGATGGGCGCGTTCTTCGTGTACTCGTCGCAGCGGCCGTTGGTGCATGTGCCGCTCAGACATGCATTGTCTTTGTAGCACCGCGATGCCGGCGGCTTCTGCGTGTCGCAGCGGTTGCGGTTGCAGAAGACGTCGGGGCCGGAGGTGCACTGCGTCGACTTGGTGCAGTACGAGCCAAGGTCGCCCTTTGCGCGCGGGCGGATCACCGAGCCCGACGCGACGGCGACGAGCGGCAGCGCCGTGAGGAGCAGCGAGAAGATGCGCATGTCGAGGCCTGCGCGGCCTGAAGGACCGATGAGGGCGAGAGAGGGAGGTGGGAGCCGCCGTGGGGCTGCGGCAGAGCTTGTCCCTCTTATGCTCGCAGGATTGCCTCGCAACGGGAACAGAGTGTGGCCGGATGCTAATTGCTGTGCTGCTCATGCAGCAGCCGCTCGATGCGGTCTATGCGTAGAGGCCTCGTGCACGGCGTGGCAATGCTGCGCATCGAGCAGGGTCGCGAGCATCGACGCTGCAGCGCATGGCGCCGGGCGCGTCGCCGAGCTGCTGCGGGAAGATGCCCGAGCTTGCTGCACTGCGAGCATTCCAACGCAGGGCGAGCATGTGCCACACGCACGGTGCGCCGCAGCGGCAGCGTGTGCGCTGGAGAGGCCTCTGGACGGGCGAGCGGGAGCGGGAGCGCGAGGGGGTCGGCGTGGCGGATGCGGACGCGCGCGCGACGGCGCGGGACGCAGCGGCTGCGGCCCTACGTCGCTGCGTGCCAGGCGGCGGAGCGTGAGACAGAGGCTGCTCTCACGGCAGCGCACTCGACGAACTGGCCGAGCACCTCGCATGTGGCGGCTCTGGTGCCCAGCCACGTGTGCGGGCGTGGGCGCAAGAACGGGCGGGCGCGCCCAGGGGGCGATCTGGCGCCCGCGGCGGCGGACCGGCGGCCGGGCGCTGCTGCTGCTGTGCTGCAGGCGGGAGTGTGCGGCGTCGGGACCGCTGGCGTGGAACCGAGATCGCAGCCGCGGGACTTGTGCGGCGCTCCCCACGGCGGCATGACGGATCGCGGAGCGGTGCGGCGGGTGGTGTGGTGGGCGGCAGCATGGCAGCAGCGACGCCCCGCTGCGGCGCGCGTGCGTCGGGGTGGGAACGCCGCGTGGCTGAGCGCCCGGCGCGACGCAGCGCGCCGCATGCGCCCGCCAAGGCCAGCCAGGGCGCGCCTCGGGAGCGCCCTCGCGGCGCCTCCGTGCGGCCAAGTGCCTCGCAGCGGCCCTGCGCTGCGCTGCTCCAGCTTCCACGGCGCCGTGCCTGCCACAGGGTGCAGCAGCCAGATGCAGGGCGCAGCTGCCACCCGCCTGTGCCTGCGCGGACCCGGACCCTGGCAAGATCGTCGGCGCAGCAGCGGTACAGCACACAGGCCGGCCGCGCTCCGGCGCCTCGGAGCCGCCTGCTCCGCACGCAGCTCCGCATGCGCCACGCCACGGCCGCTTCGTCTCCTGCAGCGCGCCCACCAGGACCTATGCAGCTGTCCAGGGCCGCACTAGAAGCACGCATCGCTAGCTGCACCCTGATGCCAGGGCGCAGAAGCCAGGCCACATTCTGCGCCGCAGGCCGCAGCCATCCTGCGCCCTGCCTCGGCGCCATCGCGGCGAGCTGCCGGCGGTGGCGTCCGAGGGGCATGCGCCGCCGCATCGCCGCTGCATCTTGCAGCGTGCGGCTGCCATCTCGCTGTCGCAGCACTTGACCGGGCGCTGCAGCCGCGCATGGGCGGAGGGATCGCCTGGGCGCACCAGAGCGAGCTTGGCCGCGGCGCTCGCGGACGGCCAGCCGGCCGTCGCCGCGTCGACCCAAACGGCCGGCCGGACAGGGCGGGCCACCCTCCGGACTGGCCTGCAGCCGCTTGCGGTCCTCGCCTCTGCACCAGCGTCGAAGCTTGTAATCCTGCGCATGCGCACAGACGTCGACCGGACGGTCGCTGCGACTGGGATGCACGTCGCACCTACCTAGCAGGCGGCTACATGCGGTCAGCGACCGCCTTGAACCCCCGAGCTGGCCGTACCCTTTCCCACCTGTAAGACATGCCCTCGGCGATGCGGGCGAGCCTGGCAGTCACATTTGCGTGCACCTGCCGTCGAAGGGCTGCCAGTCACCTGTAGCTGCCTCGGACACAAAGGCTCCGAGGCTCGGCGATGCCGGAGGCACGTGCCGGAGGCCGACGCTGCAAGACTTGCTGTGCTCGAGAGTGCTCCCCGCAAGTTCGCGTCGTCCCGTCAAGGCTTGTGCAGGCGGCATGAAGGATGGGAGACGTTGATACATGCGGAGGCCCTGCAACATGGGCTGACGTCCGGTGAGTCAGCAGAAGCGGCAGCACGCCGTTGACTCGTCCATTCTAGTTGAAGATCTCGCTCGAGCGGCTCATCACAGCGGCATTAGATCAACAGAGTGCCTTCTCTTGGTCTGCCAGTGCGCCGTGGACACCGAACGACACTGACGCTCGGTGCCACCGCAAGACTCGAGCGCATCGAGAGAAGGCGCAGCGCGTGCACGACACGCCATGGACCTGGCGGTGGGTCTGGCCGCTGGTATCTGCACATCGAGCCATGCCAAGCATCTGTATGAGGCCTGAGCAGGCCTTGTGCCGGAGAGAGGCAAGCACCTGGCCAAAGCCCCGTCGCCAGTCGCGTCCTGCCTGCACCCATGCGCCGCGAGCCTCTGCGCATTCCTCTCCGTATCTAGCCTTGCCTCTTCTGTCTCGCACCCTCTCTTTCGTCTCGAGGCAAGCCAAGCGAAGCGTGTCACATTCCGGCATGGTGTGGTGCGCGAACACAGGCATGCCCGTCCCCCATCCTCTCTAGTTCTTCGACACCTTGACCGTGTCCCAGTCTGACCTCTCCTTCTCCTGCGACTCGATCTCCTCGATCTTCGGCGTCAGGTAGCGCTTGTCCTGGCGGCACGAGTGACGGCGTCAGTGGGCGGGTCGGTCGCGAGGCCTCGGCGTGGCAGAGGTGGCGCGCGCGTGGCGGTCGCTCGGCATCACCTCCTTCCCGGCCAAGTGGCATCTGCGGGCTGCGCACCTCTCCCGCTAGCCTCGAGCAGCCCCACACCTCCTCCAGCCCGACACGCATCCGTCTAGCCTCGCCCCGCGCCACCCGTCGATGCCGTGATCACTCACATCCTCAGCCGACAGCCACTGCTCCTTCGGCGCGTCGCGGTGGAGCACCGAGTACTGGAACGCAGCGCGCAGGCGCGCGGCGCGGTCGTACGACTCGCGCTCTGAGAGACGGCTCAGCGCCTGTGGAAACCGAGTGTCAGCGAATGAGCTAGAGCCAGGAGGTAACATCGAGTAGCCGCCCGTGCTCTGGGTCGCTAGCCACGGAGCAGCGGACAACGCACGGGCCGCCAGTGGGGCCAGCCCTGGAGCCTCGGCTAAGGACTCGCGAGGCCGACTCTTGGGCGTGCGGCCCGCGTCGCATCCCTGCCCTGCATCGCAAGGCCCTCGCGCACGGCCACAAGGCGCTGCAAGTCGCTGCGCAAGCTCCACCGCGCTTGCACGACTCTGGGCGCCCTGAGCAGCTGCGGAAGCGCAGGGCGATGCGCTCGTGCGCTCGTGGTGGCGCGCGCAGCACTGTGCTGGACTCTCGGGCCTGCGACTGTGCCATCCGGTTCCCCCTCCTGCCCGTGGCGCCGGCGGGTCGCGGGTGCGACTTGCTGCGCCCGCCGCCGCCGCACACGGTGCCATCGCCGTTGCGCCACCGCACAAGGCACCACCCCTGCTGGCGTGCTCACCTTCTGCACCTTGCCGTCCTCCTCGATGATGAGGTCGTCGTACTTGAGGCCGACCTTGCGGTGGCCGGCGGCGTTGGCGTAGGCGTTGCTGATGGGCTGCAGCGAGCGCAGCAGGTTCGGCGAGCTCTTGATGAAGCGGAACAGCGAGAAGCCGTCGAGGGGAGCCATGCTGGGCGGGTGGAGTGGGGGTGGAGTTCGAGGTCAGAAGGAGCGAGCGTGGCCAACGCCATCAGCAGCAGCAGCGACGCTCTCCACGGCCGGCGGCGTGCGACGTGTGGCTCATCTCAACGCCGGCTGCACGGCACGCTCGCTGCGCCCGCGCACCGCGTTGCAACTCGGCGCCTGCTGGCTGGCTGGGGGCGCGGAGTCGCGCTCGGCCGGGCCGCGCCGGCGCCGCGCCAGGCCGGCCTTTCCTCATGGCCCAGCTGCACACGTGACCGGCGCCCCTTCCCTCCCCTCCTCCACTCGCCCCCCCGCTCTACTCATCACGGCGCTGCCCTCGCCCGCCCCGCTGCGGCGCCTCCTCGCGGCGGCCACTGGACTCACGTCGCTCGCGCGCCTCCTGTCTCCGCGCGTGGCCCGCATGCCGTCGGCCACGAGCAACGAGGCTGGCGCCTCCGCATCGGCATGCGCGCTGCCCGTCGTCGAGACGCCCGTGCCGCCGCTCGACAGCTTCCCGCCGACGGGCACGCCCGTGCACGCCAAGGCCGCCGGCTTCGCCTTCTGGCGCGACGTACTCGGCAGTCCGCGCCGCGTCATCGCGCCCATGGTCGACGCCTCGGAGCTGCCGTGGCGCATCCTGTCGCGCAGGCACGGCGCCGACCTCGTCTACTCGCCCATGATCAGCGCGCGCCAGTGGGGCGAGCCGGGCAAGGGCAAGACGCGCGCCAAGTACTGCGACGCCCTCTTCAACCGCCCGCTCGGCGAGGAGGGCGCTCGGAGTCTGGACTTGGCGGGGGCGCAGGAGACGGACCGGCCGCTGCTCGTGCAGGTGAGTAGAGGGCCGCGAAGGAGGGAGCTGCCGGACGGTAGGACGATGGCCTCACTGCTTGAGCTCTGCCTGCTACGGCCAGCCTGTCATGTGCCCGGAGGGATCTTGGAGTACAGTCTGCAGCGTCGGACCCTTCTTCTTCTGCGCCGCTCGTGCTGACTACGCTCCAGTTCGCCGCCAACGACCCCCAGCTGCTGCTCGCGGCCGCGCGCGGCGTCGAGGACCACTGCGACGGCGTGGACTTGAATCTCGGCTGCCCGCAGCACATTGCCAAGCGCGGGCACTTTGGCTCGTATCTGCAAGAGGACTGGCCGCTGATCTTCTCGCTCATCAACACGCTGCACCTCAACCTCAAGGTGCCCGTTACGGCCAAGATGCGCGTCTTTCCGACGACCGAGCGCACTGTAGCCTATGCCCGCATGCTCGAGCGCGCAGGTGCCCAGGTCATCGCCGTGCACGGGCGTACGCGCGAGATGAAGGGCCACAAGACGGGCCTGGCCGACTGGCGCAAGATCCGTGCCGTCAAGGAGGCCGTCGCGGTGCCCGTCATCGCCAACGGCAACGTACTGTACCCGGCAGACGTCGAGGAGGCGCTGCGCATCACCGGCGCCGACGCCGTCATGTCGGCCGAGGGCAACCTGTACACGCCGACGATCTTCGGCGAGTCGCCCGCCGCGCCGTCGCAGCTGTATCCCATGGCGCCCGAGCTGCCGTTCCCCGATATCGTCGAGCTCGCGCGCGAGTATCTCGACATTGTCGCTGCGCTCAAGACGCCGACGGCCGTCTCCGCGATTCGGTCACATCTGTTCAAGATCTGCCGGCCCGCGTTTGAGGTGCACCGCGACCTGCGCGGCGACCTCGGCAAGGCTCGGCCCGAGCAGTCGCAGAGCTCAGATCCCGCCGCCATCGCAGCAGCCTTCCGGCCGTTCGTCGACCTGCTCGCTGCACAGCTCGAGGAGGACAAGAAGGACCCGCAGTACCAGCAGGCGCCGGCGTCGCGGCCACCTGGCTCGGTGCCGCTGCGGCCCGACGGCGGCGACGTGCTGGCGGAGGGCGCAGATCCGCAGCGACCCTCCTACATCCCACACTGGCTTGCACAGCCATACTTCCGTGCGCCGATGCCACCACAGCAGGGCCCTGACGCCGAGACGCCCGAGGCTCAGGCGGCACGAGAGGCACGCGCCGAGCGGGTGCTGCAGACACAGACGCCGCAGGTACGCAAGCGCTCCGAGTCGCCCGCGCGCGAGGCGCAGGGCCAGGCTCCCGTCGAGATCAACGACAAGCAAGCGCAGGACGAGCAGCAGATGGCTGCCTCGCTGGACGCTCCGGCTGGAGCTGCGCAGGCCCCTGCAGACGAGGCGCCCGGCGAGGACGAGCCGCTGGTCAAGAAGCTCCGCGTGCGTTGAGCCTCTCTCCCTTACCCCATAGACTATTCCTGTACTATTCATTGTCCCGCCGTAATCGCATCTGACGCCCGTCACCCATCCACTCTTCGCCCGCAGTATGCACTGGCCGCTGCAGCGCCCGTGAAGGCCGCAGCCAATGCGCACTTTACGGCGGGCCGCTTCGACGAGGCGGTCGGCAGCTACAACGACGCGCTGGCCATCTTGCCGCCGCGACCAGTGCCAGAAGAGTCGGATGGCGAAGGCAGCGACGACGGAGAGCGGCAGGCAAACGTCCCGGTCCCGGAGCCCGTGCCGCGGACGCGGCGAGGGGCCGGCCAGGCGGAGCCATCACGCTTCGTCGAGCTGGCCGACGACGAGGACCCGGAGGAGAGCCTGCTGCTGCTCGAGTGCGCAAAGGCGCGCGCTTTGCTGTACTCGAACATGGCGGCGTGCCACCTGAAGCTGGTGAGTGACCGCACCGCGCGCTGCCAGGGCTGCTTCTGACGTGCCGGCGCAGGAGGACTACAAGGGCGCAGTCGCGGCGGCCTCCAACTGTGGGTAGAGCAGAGCGGTGCTGCATCGCTGCTGTGCTGACCTCAGGCAATCAGCCCTCGCCGACGACCCCGACTACATCAAGTCGCTGAACCGCCGGGCACAGGCGAACGAGGCGCTCGGCGGCTGGTCCGCACTCAGCGCCGCGCTCGATGGTGAGTCTGCACAGGGGCCCTGCTCCTCATTCCCCAGCTCACGACCAGCAGACTACAAGCACCTCTCGCGCCTGCCCGACACGCCGGCGGCGCTGCGGCCGACGGTGCGCACCAAGCTGGCGCAGCTGCCGCCGCGCGTCGAGGCGGCCGCGACGCGCGAGAAGGACGAGATGATGGGCAAGCTCAAGGGCATCGGCGACAGTGTGCTGGGTGAGCACCTCCGATGGATGCGTGCAGCACCCACCATCTGCTGATGCACTCAACAGGCTGGTTTGGCCTCTCGACGGACAACTTCCAGATCCAGCAGCAGCCGGGCGGCGGCTCGAGCATCAACTTTGTGCCGGGCAAGGGAGCGAAGAAATGAGACTCGTTGCTGGCGGCCATGCGGCGTCACTCTCCACCCTCTGGTCGGACTGCTGCCTTTTCACGGCTTGTGCGGCGCCGCTTGAGCTGCCGTCAGTGTGGGAGCGCTGCCGAATAGCGCGCGGCGGCGGTGCTGCGGCATGCGGCGGCAGCACGGCAGGCGGGCAGACGCGCTTACGTAAGGCGCGCCGCCGTTCGATCTTCGTGCTGCGGGCGCGACGGCGGCGAGCGCCGCGCTGCAGCCGCTGCCGCCGCCACGACAGCACCGCCGCGCCCCTCCCTTCCGCCCGCTACCCTCCCCCCCTCAAGACTCTCTCAAAGTGAGCATCGACGCCGCACCCTCCTCGCCGCCTCGATGCGTCGTTCTGCTCCGCCATGCTGCACTGCTGCGCGTCCTCTCGCGTGCCGAAACGCACGTCGCAGCGCCGCGCAGCCAGGCATTCTCGCTGCGCCTGCTCTGCGCCAGGAGGAGCGCAGCGCACCACGCTGCAGCGCCGAGCAGACGCGGCGGCACATGCAGCCGCAGCGGTCGAACGCTGCAGCGCTCACTGAGCGGGCATGGGTGCAGTGGCTCGGTGATGGCAGGCCGAGAGTGCTCTCGGGCGCAGTGCTGCTGTGGGCCGAGGCGAATGGCTCGGCGCAGGCGTCTATGTGCTGCTGGGAGGCAGTGCAGCAGCGGGCGAGCAGAATGGGCAGCGCATCGATGGCGGCGGGATGAGTCGAAGCAGCAGAGTAGGAGCGGCATGCTGACGGCACGCCTCGCTCAGATGGCCGAGCGTCTCACGATCCGCAAGCGTACGCCGTACAACACCAAGTCGAACCGCCGGCGCGTGGTCAAGACGCCGGGCGGCAAGCTGCGCTACCTGCACCTCAAGAAGCTGCCGACGAGCCCCAAGTGCGGCGACTGCCACGTCGCGCTGCCCGGCATCAAGGCGCTGCGCCCGCGCGAGTACGCCAACGTCAGCAAGACGCACAAGACCGTGCAGCGTGCTTACGGCGGCTCCCGCTGCGCCAACTGCGTGCGCACCCGGTGAGTGTTGCGAGGAGCGCGCAGAGTGGAGGCTCGAGGCAGGGCGATGGTGTGCGAGAGATTGGTGGGCGCGACGAGAGACTGGGGGAGCGACACAGGTGCTGCACAGCGTACAGCGTAGGGCGATGGAGTACTGCCGGCCGGCACGACGTCAGGCTGGTCGAGCGGCCAGCAGGTGGGCTGTGTCCCGCTTGCGCCAGGGCACCGAGCGCATCGCAGTGATGCGTCGCTGTGTCGCTGCTGCCGGCTGTCGTCCTGCTTTCAAGCCGCCTCAGTCCATCGCGAGAACACCGCGCTCACACCCGTCCGCGCCCAGGATCATCCGCGCCTTCCTCGTCGAGGAGGCCAAGGTGGTCAAGCTGGTGCTCAAGGCCGCCGCTGCCAAGAAGTAAATCCGCTTCTTGCGCTTCAAAAGGCCTTGCCGCTGGTTGGGGATGGGATGCTTTGGATGTTTGGGGATGGCCTTTGCGGCCGACGGCGCCAGCGACACTTCTCTCCACCATAGCTGCGTCTAAAATGGCATCCCTGTCACTCTCCTCGCCCGCAGCGCCAAGCGGTGGTCTGCTGCACCGCACCTGCGGCGGCCGTTGCTGCGCGGCAGTGCTGGCTCCGGCCCTCGCCCGCTTCCTCGCTCTCCATCCCCATGCCCCCACTCACACGCCCTGCCGCGCCCCACATTTCGGCTGTACGACCACCTGCCATTCCTGCATTTCACTCCGTTGCCCAGAAGCTCGCATGTCTGAGTGAGGCCGGGCCTTCCGAGCGCCAGCAGCACTTATGTTGAGGCTGAGACGTGGGGTGACTCTGCTGCTGCGAACGATGCCTTCTTCCCACGCGCCTCTCGCCCTCGAGAAGCACCGCCCGGCGGCGCTCCCGCTCGCAGCCGCGCCGCGGTGATGCGCCTCGCGAGCCACTTCGCGCGCCTCTCCACAGCTGGCAGCGCGGCGCAGCGTGCGCAGCAGCAGCCAGCACCGAGCGCGCCAGCGCCGTCGCCGCGGCTGCGTCACGCACACCACACCACCACGACCACCACCGCCGCCGCCGCCGCTCTCCGTCCGCTCCGCCCGCCTGCGTGCCCCTGCCGCCGCCGCCATGAGTCCGCCGCCCGCTGCCGCCGCGCCGTCGACCGCGCCCACCGGCGGCGGCCCGCGCGGGCCCAAGAGCAAGGCCTACTCCTCCACCGTCGCCGTGCAGACCAACGCGACAAAGTACCGCGGCAAGTACAAGGAGCTCAAGAAGCGCGTCAGCGCCATCGAGCGCGTGAGTGGAGCGGCAGAGCAGCGGCGGCGGCAGCGCTGGGGGAGCCTGCTGCGAGGGGAGAGAGCAGGGCGGCAGGCGGTGCAGGGGCGCGAAGCTGCTGCGGCTGCTTGGCGGGTGCGCCCGCGAGACAGGTGACTCTACACATAGGCGCAGCGCAGCCTATGTGATCAGCAGGGAGCCATCGCAAAGTGGTGCCGGACTGCGCATGGCCTGTGCAGGAGCTGGCAGTGGAACATCCTCGCGAGGAGAGGCAGCTCGGCAGCGAGCACAACCTGACGCCATCTCATCGCCTGCAGGAGAACGACAAGCTGCACCTCAAGACCCTGCGCATCAAGCGCAACATCCAGCGCATGCGCCTCGAGCGAGCGTGCGTGTGCCTTCTGAGACCTCTGCGCCTCCACCAAGCTGACCCCCACGCGACAACAGGCTGCTCTACGAGTCGCTCGACGCCACGCTTCCGCCTGCAGTGCCGCACCCGCCGACCGCACGGCCCGAGGCCGGGCTCGAGGGCGCAAGCCCCGCTGCGTCCAGCGTCGTGGCGCCGGTGCGGCCGTCTGCCGTGCCTGGCGGCAGCGTGCGGCATAGCACGCCGCCGGGCGCCGGCGGCGCACGCGGCTCGGCAGCGACGGGGCCCTGGAGCAGTCCGGCGCAGGAGCCGCTGAGCGGGCCGACGTCGCCGGGCGACGACGACGAGGCGGGCAGCGCGGCGCCGCAGGGCAATGGCGCTGGCGGCAACGGCATGAAGATCACGATCCGCCGATCACACGGCGCTCCGCCGGCTGCGGCGCCGGCTGACGAGGACGACGAGGACGACGATGACGAGTGGTAAACTCGCTGCCTCTCAAGCCCTCGCCGCATCTCCGCTCGCTCGACACTACACTACTGTACCACCACCTCATGCAATCACAGCTCTGACACGACAAAAGCACGGCAAGGTATCGCGATTGCAGATTGAAACGCGAAGGTATGGGGTATGGCGAGCCGAGACGCTACTTGGCCGGCGTCTCGCTGCGGCGCGGCTTCGGCAGCCCGGCCGTCTCGTCGGCCGGAATGAGGGCCCGCAGCTCTGCGTCGCTGAGCTCGACCTCGTGCACGGCACGCATGTGGCGGCGCGCATCGTACAGGCGGCCAAAGCGAAAGGCACACGCCTGCTGCACGTCCTGCGGCGAGAGCGCTGCGATCGCCTCGGCGCCTTGTGCGTCGTCCTCGGCGTCGAGCAGTGCCACGACGCGCGCCCAGGGACACGAGAGGATGCGCGTGCGGTGCCGCCGCGAGAGCGTCGCGGGCTGTGCGTACGACGAGCCCGTGAGGAGGTGCAGCAGCTTGGGCGGCCGCTTCTCCGCAGATGCCTCGGCGGCGCTGCCGCTCAGCCGTCGTGGCGCGCGCGGTCGCGAGGCGTGCGACTCGGGCACTGCTCCGCCCTCGCGGCGGAAGAACTCGTCGTCGCTGAGGTCCGACGTGGCGGCGCTGTCGGCTCCATCGTCGTCGCCGTCCTCGCCCTCGTCTGCGTCGCTCGCTGCAGACTGCTCGGCCGAGTCGCCGGCGCCTGTCGCTGCAGCGCAGCGCTTGGCATGGGCCCGCAGTAGATGCGCGTGCCCGTAGGCCTTGCCGCAGGCGCACTTGTGATTGCGCTCGCCGCGATGAAAGACGCGGACGTGCGTGTCGCGTGCATAGGCGCTCTTGAACGTCTTGCTGCACTGCGACTCTGTCCAGTTGCAGGCGAACATTGGCCGTGCAGGCGGCTCCTCGATGCTCTCGTCCTCATCCGCCACGTCGAAGCCCGTGCCCTCCTCCTGCTCAGCGAGCTTCTCGCTCCTCTGCCGCGCCACATGCCGCGCCTCGTGTTCCTTGAGGTGGTCGAGCCGGCTGAAGACCCGCCCGCAGCCGGGATGCGAGCACGTCGGCGGATGCGCGGCGCGCATGTGCGCCTGCAGTGCAGACCACGTCTCGAAGTGCTCCGGCGTCTCGTGCTGGGCGCACATGTAGCGCTTGGCGTCGTGCTTGCGCATGTGCTTGCGCCGCGCCGAGTAGGAGGCGAATGCCTGCCCGCAGTCTGGCTGCGCGCAGACGAACGGCTTGGTGCCCTCCTCGGCTGCTACGGCAGGCGTGCCTGTAGCGAAAGGCGACGCGGCAGGAGAGGCCGAGTGGCGCGCCCAGATGTGCGCTCGCAGGTGCTTGCGCTTGCGGAACGTGTGGTCACAGCCAGGCTCGGTGCACTGAGAAGAGTCAGCGATGCGTAGTGCTCGCCAGCGGTCAGCCAGCTCACCTCGTAGTCGCGGTCTCGATCCTTGTGTCCTCCTCGCTTCTTCTTCGCCTTCTCAGCATCAGCCACGCCGTGCTCGGCATCCGTGCGCGTCTCGTCCTCCAGCTCCGTGGCCGTCTCGCCACCTTCCACCACGCGTGCAGCGCGCAGCACGTCGCACGTCTCCTCGTGCCGGCGCGCGTGCGATGCCGTCATGAAGCGCGCTGCGCAGACTGGTGCTGCCGCACAGAGACGGATGCGCTCCGGCGAGGCCACGCCGGACGGCTGCGGATCTGCCAGCAGAGAGGTCGATGCATGGACCCGCGCGTGGGCAGACAGGTGGTGCGAGCGTGCAAAGGCGGAGTCACAGCCGGGATGCGGGCAGACGAACGGGCGCTGCAAGACAGGTCAGCGAGGGCCAGCAGCATGCGCCTGTCTCTGCGCACGCACCTCTCCGGTATGGCTGCGCTCGTGCTCGCGCAGACGGGCCGGGCTGTGGAACGCGGCGCCACAGCCGTCGTCGGCGCAGAGATGCGTCTTGGCTCGCGGCCGCTTCGCCGGCGACGGGCTGGCGGCCGCGGGGGCGTCGACAGCCAGGCGCTTGGCAGGCGCGGCCGGCGCTCGAGGCGGCAGCATCGCCGCCGACATGTCGGGCCGGAACACGGACGAGCGAGGGCGGCGTGTGTGGGCGGGGAGGCGGTAGGTGGGCTGTGGGCGGGAAGAGGGAAGTAGCTGGCCGGCTTCGGTGCGAGGTTCATCCCCGACCACATGTTCCCACGGTCGCAAGGCTGTGCCGAATTTGAGCATCGGCGGAGTCGCGCTCCTCAGCGACCGGCACGCGACGGCCGGCTCGCTGCCCCGCGCCCGCATCTTGATGTGGCCCGTGCTTGCTTCCCCACATTCGGCCCATCGAGAGCTCGTCGGCTGGCCCCTGCGCTGCACTCTTGACGCTGAAAGCTCTGCGAGAGGACACCAGACGTTGAGCTGCAGTCGCCTGTCACTTCGTCTCAGATGTTCAAGCCGTCTGGCCGCGGCACGAGCGCTTCGGACGCGCTCCTGTCGCCCGGCTGACGTGCAGCCGGCGGAGCGGAAGTCGCGGCGCGTCGAGCTGCTCTGTTCCTTGACGGCGAGCGGCATCCGCAGCTCAGGAGATGGACAAGAGCCAACCGCTGTGTGCGAGAAGGAGCACGCGGAGTGCCCGGCCGGGGTGGATGCGTTGGCCGCGCATCCTGGCCGCATGATGGCGCTAAGCAGAGTGCGGCTGCGGTCCTGAGCAGGAAGCCGCCCGTGCGGCTCCACATCCCCGCAGCCGCCATCTTGTTGCCCCGCACGCTGCTGCCCCTGGAGAGTGCACAGGCCGTGGGGATGCCGGCCGCCGGCGCTTGATGCCGCCGTCCCACAGCACCAGACTCATGTCTTCGAGAGGGCCGCTCAGGCGGTCGCCGCGGCCTCATCAAGCACCGCCTCCGCCTCGCTCGCCGTGCCTCCCAACCACCACCACCTCAACACCAACATGTCGCTTCAGAACACCGTCCAGTCGATCCTCAACGAGCTCTGCGCCGATCCCATTACATCGGTGCCCGGCGCCGTCGTCTTTGCCGCGGACCGCAAGGGCAACACGCTGGCGCACGCCGCCGCCGGCGTGCGCGGCGTCGACAAGCCGAGCGAGAAGATGGCGCCGAACCAGCTCTTTGCCATCCACAGCTGCACCAAGCTCATCACGGCCATCGCCGCCATGCAGCTCGTCGAGCAGGGCAAGCTGAGCCTCGACGCGCCCATCGACGGCATCCTGCCCGAGCTCAAGGGCCAGGACATCCTCGAGAACGGCAAGCGCCGCAAGAACACGGTGCCCATCACGCTCAACCACCTGCTCTCCCACACGGTGAGCAGTAACGCGTGACTAGCTGCGGAGTGTGCTGACACATGTCTTTCCTTGCAGTCCGGACAGAGCTACCCCGTGCGTGCCACGCCCCGTCATTTGCCTTCTCTGCTCACACCCGCCTGCAGTTCTTCAACGAGCAGACGCGCATCGAGCTCGAGAAGGTCGGCGCCGCCGGCTTTGGCTGCGAGAAGGCGTCGATCATGGCGCCGCTGGCGTCGGAGCCCGGCACGCGCTGGGAGTACGGCACGGGTATCGACTGGGCCGGCCAGGCCGTCGAGCGCGTCTCCGGCCTCGACCTGGACGGCTACTTTAAGGAAAATATCTTCAAGCCGCTTGGCATCACGGAGATGACCATGCGTCCTGACACGGGAATTCCCGGCGGCGTCAAGCCGCGCCTCGCTTCGATGCACAAGTGAGTCTTAGTGCCGCGCGCAAGCTGCCCTGGAGCGGCTCCTGACCCTCTTGCAGGCGCGGAGCGGACGGCAAGATCTCGGCGCGCGACTACCTCGTCGAGTCGAACGAGTCCAAGATGGAGATCCAGTACGGCGGCGCCGGCCTGTACGGCAACGCAAAGGAGTACTGCCAGGTGGGCACCAGCCCGCCGCGTGGCTCTGGCCGCTGCTGACACTGCGCGCAGATCCTCGTTGCGCTGCTCAACGACGGCCAGCACCCCAACGGCGGGCGCATCCTCAAGCCCGAGTCGGTCAAGGAGCTGATGCGCGACCGCCTGCCCGAGAAGCTCGTGCCCGACCTCGAGCGCCCCATCGTCGCCGCGCAGCCCGAGATGTCCAACCCGCTCACCATCCTCGAGGGCATCCCCAAGCAGTGGGCCCTCGCCGGCTGCAAGACGCCCGAGGGCGTGCCCAACGGCCGCAGCGGCAAGTCTGTCTGGTGGGCCGGTGAGTTGAACACGCGCGCAGCATGCTTCGCTTGACTGACCCAACCTGCCCCCAGGCATCGGTGAGGCGGCGTCAAATAGAGATAGAAAGCTTCTGTTCCGCCAGCACGCTGACGCTTCCGCGCACAGCCAACCACTACTGGTGGCTCGACCAGGGCGACGGCACGTGCGGCATGATCCAGACGCAGGTGGGTGGCACCCCGCTGCCCCTGAAGGAGTCGTATTGACGCCTGTTGTTTAGCTGCTTCCATTCTTCGATGCCCAGATCGTTCCTGCGGCGAGTGTTGTGAGGCTTGCAGACGAGCTCATGCTGACTGGCGAACGCTTCCTCAGTTTTTCTTCAAGATCGAGCCGGCCGTCCACCAGCACGTGGCTGCTGAGGGCAGTGCCTGAGCCCCTCGTCTCGATCGCGCCTCACGCCTGTGACCTAATCGATGCGTTCTCCATGCCAGAAGGACTGTGCAGGTCTGCGGCGACAAGAGGGGAGCGGAGGAGAGAGGAGGAGTGGGAAGGAGAGCGGCGCAGCGTCGGCGGCGCGCCGGAGCCCAACGAGGCGAGCGCGGTGTCGCGGCTGTGCTTCCGCGCACCGCCATCATCACCGAACGCCAGCTCTCCGCTCCTTCCATCGGCGGCAGCGTCGCCGCGGCTCAGTCACTCAGTCTTGCGCCCTGCGTTCTCGACTGCGCTTTGCCAGGCGAACAGAATCTCTCGGCCCGCGAGCGTCGCGTTCCGAGCGGCGCCATCCTCTCGCTGCTGCGGCTGGCGTTTCAATGCGTCGTCCTCGCCGACTGACGAGGACGGACGACGACCTCATACACCCTCTCGCACAGATGACATCGGCTCACGACGACGGAGAAGTGGCAGGAGGAGGAGGAAGCCAGGCAGCGCGTCCACTCGGCCCCGATCCCCGTCTCGCGCCCGTTCTCCTTCGCTCGCTCTCTTCGCCTCCCACTTGCTTCGGGTCCTCGCCTCCCTTCCGTTCTCGCTCGCTTCTTGCTCTTCACTCTCACTGGCCTGCTGTGCTTGTCCCCTTGCACTCGCCTTCGATCACCACGTCGCGCTCATCCCCAGTCCTTGTGCCGCCCTCGAAGTGCCCCCTCCGCCTCTCCGCGCACGCGCGTCACCACACCGGATGTCCGCCTCGCTTTCGCAATCGAGGTCAACTTGTGGTGATGCTGCATCGTGCGTCGCCGCACGGACGAGCGGAGAGAGGTGGAAGTGCGGTGTGATGTGCAGACGGACGCGCCCGCCACGCGGCATGGGCAGGCGCCGTGCCGCGCTCTCTTCCTTGCTCAGGGGAAGACCGGGCGCGGTGCCGGCGCCGGGTGCGCCACAGCGGCAGAGCTGCGCCGGCCGACGGCGCGCGCAGCTTCGACGAGGAAGACATGATGATGGAGAAGTCGCTGCTGGCCTGCCGTAGCGACAGCTGGTCGGGAGCGTGGCCGCGCAATCGGCAGAGCAGAGAGGAAGGTCGCGCACAGCGAACACGCCGCGCACCGCCGCCGCTCCCGAGGGGGTCCTTCGCCTTCCTTCCCACCCTTCTGCCCTCCCCGCACCCCTCCTTCTCCTCTCGCATCTAAGCATCCTCACTTTGGTGCTTCCGACACATCAGCCTTTCGCTCGCAAGTTCGAGCCGGCCGTCCACCAGCACGTGGCTGCGGCGGGCAGTGCCTGAGCCCCTTCCACCGAGTCCGCGTCGAGCGCGCCATACCTGTCTCCTAATTCATGTGTCTCACGAGTGAAGGCTGTATGTGCATAGTGGCGTCGCTGAAGTACAGTCGGATCGCCAAGGCGGGTCGAAGCGAAGACAGGCGGGTGTGGACATTACGTCGCGGCGCGGTACATGAGGTCGCGCTCAGGGCGCCGAGAGGACGATCTCGAGGAAGTCCTCGTAGCGCAGCGTGGCGCTGCCATTGCGCTGCATGTCGTGGCGCTGGAAAGACTCTGTTGTGGCGTGTCAGCCCAGTGACGGGTGTGCGAGGACGCAGCGGCCGCGTACCCGTGAGGTGCTTGACCACAACGCAAGCACGCGTAAAACGGTCGAAGGTGATGCCAGGCGGCTTGCCGCGCACGGGAACGCCACCTGCAGAGGCGCCATCAACAGTGACTGTGCGTCAGATGTCAGGCCACGCAGAGGAGTGGCGGCGGCGTGCGTGGGAGGAGAGGACGGGAGATTCAGACCAAGCACGGAGCCGGACTCTGAGGGGGTGGGCGATCAGGGGAAGAGGAGGGGAACGCACTGTACTTCGCCGTCACGAGGTGCAGGAGCTTCGGCGAGAGATTGTAGCCAAATCCCGTCATCGCACGTCTGAAAGGCTTTGATCAGCGATGTGTGCTCCAAATCTGACGACGTCGGCTGGCTCACCCGAGCTCGCTCTGATCGATGGTACCGCTGCTGTCTGCGTCGTATCGGCGGAAGACTTCCTGCCACTGCTTGATGTAGTTCCACAGACCGGCGAACTGCACGCGGTGGTCAGCAGGCCGCACGATGGCGCAGAAGCACAGAGGATCTCACCTCGTTGAAGGTGATCGTACCTGGCGTGGTCCTGCGTCAGCTCTGGCATGGTATTTTTTATCACCTCGCGTGCGATCCGTACCGCTGCGATCATGATCGAAGAATCCGAGGAGCATCTTTACCGTGTCTTGTTCAAAGGCGGACTGCGCACGAGGGGTCGTCAGAGGCACCACCCATCGTCAAGGCCGCTCGTGACCGCACGCACCCAGTCGCCATTCACAAGGGCTTGCTGCAATTCTTTGGCGTCGATGTTTCCTGAGGAATCCCGGTCACAGGCGATGAACCAACCCCTGCGCAGGTGTCAGCCAGAGCATCCGAGAGCATCGAGAGCATCCCGCAGCAGATCCACACGCGCACGCACCACAGCTGCGGGTCGGCGCCCGGCGGCGGCCCCGTGTGCCGATTGAACGTCTGCGGCCGCGCCGGGTAGCCCTGCGGCTGGCCATAGCCCTGCTGCTGCTGTCCGTATCCCTGCGGCGCCGCCTGCTGCTGTCCGTAGCCCTGTGGCGCCTGCTGGCCATAGCCCTGCGGGGCCTGCTGCTGCCCGTAGCCCTGGGCTGCTTGTTGGCCGTAGCCTTGCTGAGCCGGCTGGCCGTAGCCCTGAGGGGCCTGCTGGCCATAGCCCTGCGGTGCCTGTCCATAGCCTGCAAGAGCCAGTCAGCAGACGAGACGAGCTGGGGCGTCGCAGTAGCACTGCTGCCGGGGCCATGCGAGGAGCCGGGTACACGTAGCGTCTGGTACGCACCGCCCTGGCCGCCGGGTGCGCCGCCGGGCGCGTAGGAGTATTGATGCGACATAACTCTATGTGAAGAAGCGATGCGGAGATGCCGAGCTGGGGGTGCGGCGTGGCTGTGGTGGTGTGTGGGAGAGAGGGAGTAAGAGTGGCTGCGCCGCGCGACGCACGGACATCATCGGGCTCTGACGTCGCCTTGCGCCGTGTCTCGCCCACGCGACGAGTCGCGCGCTGTGCGGTGGAGGCGGCGCTTGTGCTGCCGACTCGACCACGCGGGGCGCCGGCGCCGACTCCAAGCACCCGTGCAGCGACACCGCCACACACCAGGCTCGGGCAACTCTTCTTCACACTGAAGTATTCCGGACGTGCGACAAATAGCAATACAATGGAGGCGCAGCGCAGGCGCAGTAGCGGGGAGAGTCCAGACGGCGGGAGAAGGGAGGCCACGGCGATGCACTCGCGGGCACGGGCACGCACTCGGCCTACTGGTAGCCGCCCATGCCGGGGCCCATACCCTGGCCCATGCCGTGCGGTGGCTGCTGCTGCTGGTGCTGCTGCTGCGGCGGCGGCGGCAGCCCGTGAGGCGGCGGCGGCGGTTGCTGGTGCGGCGCGTACATCTGCGGCGCCGCCTGCATCACGCCCGGCGGATAGGCCATGCCGGGCCCGCCGTCGGGCATGCCTGGCGGCGCACCCATGAGGTGGCGCCCGGCGTGCGCCGCGGCGCGGGCTGCGAGCGCCTGCGCCTTCTTCGACGGCTGCTTGGCGGCGGCGTTGGAGATGGCGTTCGGGTCGCCTGTGGAGAGCGGTGAGATGCGGCAAGGGCTGGGAGGACACGCGGCGGGCTCACCTCCGCTGCGCTTGACCTTCTTCGCCCAGCGCAGGCCGCAGGCGTCTGTGACGGCGGGTCAGCAGCAGGTCGACGCGGACCAGCACAGCACGACTCACTGCAGAGCGTCTTGGGACCCAGCGGACCCTTTCGCCACTCAGGCGAGTCCACACGGCCGCAGTCGGTGCACACATAGTCGCCCTCGTCCGGCTTGGGCTTTTTCTGTAGGAAGGGATCAGACACGCTGCTGGGCTCGCATGCACACCGCGCACGCACCTTCTTGCGCTTGCCGTCCTCGGTGCCGCCGGCACCCACTGTGCCGGCGTCATCGTCCTCGCCCTCATCGCTCTCCGCCTCGGCAGTCAGCGTGCGCTCGAGAGCCAGCGACGAGCTCTGCAGCGGACTCGTCGGCTGGCTCTCCTCGCCGAAGTTGCCGTGGCCCAGCGCCGAGACGGCACTCTCGCGCCGGTACGACGCGTCGAGCTCGGCCTTGTAGAAGTCGGTGTGGTACGCCGGCTCATCGAGGCTGGTGCGCTGGGCGCCTGCCGGGTCCTCCTCGTCGTGCCCGTCGCGAGCTCCTCCGCCGCTGCGGCCGTCGGGCCCGTCGCGCAGGTCCATCTCGGCCAGCAGCTTGCGCAGCCGCTCGTTCTCGAGCTTCAGCTCCAGGAACGAGTCGAGCATCGTAACGTTCTTCGTCGGATAGACGCGGCACGTGCAGAAGAAGCACTGCGCGCTGTCGGCAGAGAGCTCGTCGTCGTTGGACGACTTGGACTGCTGCGCGGCGTCCAACAGCTTGTGCGTATCGTCCTCGCTCAGCATGGACCCCTGCTTCGGCATGTTGACGCCGGTGGAGAAGTACGCGTGCCCGGTGGCCTCAAACACCTCGAAGTGGTCCTCCGTGTCGTCCTCGTCGCGGCTGGGCGAGGTGCCATCGCGCGTGCGCAGCTGGCCGTTCGGACCCGCGCCGCTCTGTCCGTTGGTGGCGTTCGACGAGGTCTCGCCGCCAGCGGAGTCAGACGTCGAGTCTGACGGCGAGCGCGCCGCCGCCTTGGCGTCGGCAATGTCGGCGCGCTTCTGCCGCTTGTCGGCCGCCGTCTGCGGCTTGCGCCGGAAGCGATAGTACATGAGCAGGTCCGAGTGCTCGACGAGTGACCGCGAGAAGCCGCGTTGCACGTCGGCGACGTCGTCCGAGTGAATGAACTGCAGGGGCGTCAGCAAACCGGACGCGACAGGTCCCAAGTCCAACGCACCTCGAACAGCGGCTTGCCCGTCAGCTCCTCTGGCTTCCAGCCGGTGAGCGCATACACGCTCGGGCTGGCGAAGAGCACGCGGCCCTGCGCATCGAGCACGTGCACAAAGTCGAGGAGCTCCTCGACGATGCGGTTGCTCCAGCCCTTGCGCTTCGTAAAGTCACTGGCGGCATTGTGGCCCAGCGACGCGCGGTCGGGGCCACGCAGCACCTGCGAGCCGAGACCGGGCGGATGCGAGGCGGCGTGGCCCAGCGGCAGCGGGCCGCCAGACGAGCCTGGCATGTTGCCCGACGAGGAATTCCGCTGCGGCCCGGCCCAGCTCTGCTGCTGCTGGTGGCCGGGGCGCTGTGGCCCAGACATATTGTCCGACGGCGCGTGCATCGGCTGGTAGCCGTCCATGAGGCTCTCGGAGCTGCGCGACGGCGGCACGTGCAGGCTGCCGCTGAGCGTTCTCCGGTGGAGGTTCGGCGCCCAGCCGCCGTACTCGGCAGCGGCAGCAGCGTCGATCATGTTCGTGGCCGAGTGCGGCATGCTGGGCCGCACGTGCTGCGGCGCCATGGAGCTGCCCTGCTGCTCGTGCTGCTGCAGAACTTGCCCGGCGGTCACAGACGGCAGCGGGTGCGCGCCAGCGGTAAAGGTCATGCGGCGTCGCTTGCCGCCGGGACTGTCGTCGCTCGACGTGCCGCCCGGTGTCTGCGACGACGGCGTGTTGCTGAAGTCGCCCTCGTAGCCGCCAGGCCCGCGGTTGCCGCCGAGACGCTGCAGCCGCATGTCCACCGGCCCTGCACCACCCTGCGAGCGCTCACCGTCGTAGCCCAGATGCCCGTACGCTGCGGCAGCCGCGGCCGCGGCAGCGGGATCCAAATGCCCGCCCGACGCGCCCGCCTGTGACCCGTTGACGTCGCGCTGGGCGCCCGGCCGGCCGTACGTCTGCAGGATGGCGTCGATCTCCTCGTCCGTCGGCGGATGGTACAGCTCCATGCCGGCGCCAGACGCCATGACGCCCGGCGCGTACGTGTTGCGGCGCGGGATCATGCCGGCGTTGGCCTGCTGCTGCTGCTGCGACTGCTGCTGCGGCTGCGGCTGCGATTGCGCCTGCTGCTGTGGGTGGTTGTGCACGACGGGCATGAAGAAGGTGCCTGCCGTGTTGTGCATGCCGGACTGCAGCCCCTGCTGCTGCTGCTGTTGCTGGAGCTGGGCCATCTGCGCATGCTGTTGCTGCTGGTGCTGCTGCTGCGCCTGCTGTTGCTGCTGATGCTGGCGCTGCTGCTGCAGGTGCATCGCGGACGTCTGCTGCTGCTGCATGCCCGATGGTTGCTGCTGCGAGGCGTGCTGCGCCTGCATCATGCTGCGCTGCTGCTCCTGCTGCTGCTGCATGTCGAGCGGCATCTGCTGCATGCCGTGTGGCAGCCCATGCTGCATGCCGGGTGCGTTGTGGTGGCCATGCTGCTGCGATGCGCCGCCAAACGCGCCCGAGGCGTCGTACCCCGGCTGCGGCTGCATGCCGCCCTGCTGGACGCGCACTCGGCGTGTAGCAGGAGGTCGAGCCCGCTACGACGCGGCGACGCGGAGTGAGGATGAGTCGCCGCCAGTCACGCAGCGGCGACGGCAGACGCGCGCAAGGCGATCGAGAGGATATCGACCTCGGAGATCCGGAAGGGTGCCGCGAGGCCCTGGCGAGGAGAGCCTCGAAAGGGCCAGACGGGCGGCAGGCTCGGAGAGTGCTCGGTGCGCAGACGCGGCTGGCGACACGGATCTGGCCAGTCGAGCGAGGCTGCGAGCGATCAGAGGTCCGACTTCGCTCGTGGCGAGCCAAGCGCTGCGATGACGGAGTGCGCAGACGGGACTGCGGCGGAGAGGAAGAGTTTGCGTGAGAAGGGGCCACCAGGAAGGGCGAGCGATGGGTGAGAGAGACTGAGCACGACCGAGCAGCGCCACGAGCGAGTCGAGGCCGAGCGTGCTGGCGCAGGACACACGGACACTGTCGGCCTGCTGCGTGACAGGCGACGGGCTGGCCCTCAATAAAGGCTGGCACCCTGCCTTCGCTCCACGCCTGTGACGCTTCTCTAAGTCTGACGGACACCTCAGCGCTGTGCCTTGCCGAGGGTGCCCGGGCGTCTGGGGCTGCCAGCCAGCACAGCGCAGGCGCCCTCGGGTGCGGCCAAGCATGACGCCCATGCACGGCGGCAGTGCAGCCGGCTGGTGTGTCGTCAGGGTCCGTAGTAGGGGCCTGAAACTAATCAGGCGGCGAACCCACGGGCGGCGCGCGCAGCGTGACCGCTCGCGTGGACCCGCACCGCCGTGGCACGACTGCGGAGAGGCATGCTCCGAGCCCCTCGCTGGCATCCTTCCACGGGCCGAGGGCTGCTCAAGCCCCTCACGTGTGCCTATCTGCAGCAGCGGTGCTGACCAAGCGGCGACTATCAAGGCGCCCCATGTGCATAGATGCGTTCTGGACTCACCCAGAGTCCTCTCAGTGCCCCTCACTCAGGCAGGCGCGCGTCTTCCGTGTGGCAAGCTAGAAGGCCGACGCGGTGGCGTGCTGGCCACAGCTAATCTGATGAGGTGCGCTCGGAGCCGACGCTGCCTCGTGTACCCGGTGCCGAGAGCGAGGGACGTGCTGCAGCAGCGGAAGCACCCCTGGGACGTGCCGTAGCCGAGGCAGGCGATGACCGTCTGCTGGCGTGCGAGCTCGCGAGCTGGGTGGCGGTACGGCACGCGCGAGACGACGAGCCGACGGACGCGCGAAGAGGTGCGTCACGACCGACTGCGGAAGGCCGGGATGCGCTGCTGTGGAGATACGGAGGATGGAGACGGAGGCGAGCAGCGACGAGGCGCGAGACCAAGGCGGGGCGCGCAGGAAGCGGAGCAGCGCCACGCTCCGAGCGGGCGGAGAGAGGAGTCGCGCCGCCGCCGCACGGCACCTGAGCGCGAGCGGCACGCGGCGAAGGCTCGCGCGCCGCGCCACGCCGCCCGCCATGCACTGGACCCTGAGCCGCGCTCCGGCACGCGCCGCGCGGCATAGCGCAGATAGGCTGCGCTGCTGCCTCGTCGCCGAGCTAGAGGTCTCGTCGCGTGCTGCTGCTGCATCTGAGGCCGCCGTTGGCTGCTGCAACTGCTGCTGCTGCTGCCGCTGCTGCTGCAACTGCTGCTGCTGCTGCCGCTGCTGCTGCTGCTGGCCGCCGCTGCAGCATGCTGCAGCGCTCGGTACACTGCGTGCTTGGAGCGGCTGCGTTCACGTGCCGCGGGCAGCGCTCACGGCACGGCGGCGGCGCCGAAGCTGCGGCGCGTGGCGAGCTAGGATGCGCCGCTCAGGGTGCAGGCAAGGCGGAGCCGCCTTGCCGCAGCTGGGCTTCGGAGCAGTCACGTCGGGCCCGCGGCGCAGACGGAGGAGGTGCCGAGGCGAGGCGGCTGCTGCGCTTGCGCAGGTGCTGCCCGACGGCGACGAAGGCTAGCAAACTCTGCTGCGCCTGCGCTGCGCTCTCGCGTCTGCCGGCTGCTGCAGCGCTGCACCCGTGCCGCAGCCGGCCTCGTGGGTGTGTGGCTTCGGCGTCCGGCCCATGCGTTCGTTGCATGTGCTCCGCTCCTCTGCTGCTGCTCGACGTCGGCTGCCGCGACGCAACGGGACGGCCAGCGTCCCGGCACAGCTCCGGTGCTGCCCCTGCGCTTTGGTGCTCGCTGCACCCTGCATTTGCCCCGCATGCGCATGAGCGCTCACCTCGTCCGTCGCGCGCTTCTGCCGGCACCTCTGAGCTCTCTTGCTGCTCCTCGCGCTGCATCTCTGAGACCTCACTCTCTCTGCGCCAACATCATATTACGCTGCCGTCTGCAGCCCGCGCAGCCACGCAGCGGTCATTCGCGGCACGGAACGGAGCCAGCCGTAACGGAGCTGCAGCGAGCGGATCTCGTTGCGCAGAAGCGGTGTAGGGGTGTCGCAGCCCTCGCATGCGAAGGCGAGTCGGTGGGACAGCCTCCGCCCGGCTCGTCCGGATATGCTCGAGGGCGAGGATGCGGAGGCGCCGGGCTCGGCACGGGTTCGCGAGGCCAGCTGCACAGAGGCCGCTTCTCTCAGGCCGCGGCTGCAATTGTCAGAGCCAGTCAGCTTCCACCTGTTGGGCTGCCATGCCCATGCCTGGGAGCCTTGCCGTGATGATCACAGTCGAAGGCGAGAGCCGCGGTCGGGCATGTTGGCGTGCGTCACTCAGAGTGCTGGCCGGAGAGAATGCCGGAGAGTCGGATACCGGGAGCGTGGGCGGGGCGGAGTGTGACCTCTAGCGTCTGCCGCACGCCCGGGTGCCGGCTCAGGCCTGTATCTGCCCTCTCGCCAGAGCTTCTGTCGTGCCCGTCGTGCCTGGAGGGAAGCTCCGCTGTGGCTGCGAGGGCGCTGGAGGGCCAAGTGCGGCTCCGAGGGTGCGGTCGAGCGAGTTCACACGCGCAGCCTGCGCACACGGCAGCCCGCCGATACGGTGCGGCCGAGGAGCGGGCTTGAGCAGATAACCCCGATTCCGCTACCTCATGCAGCAGCTCAAGTGAGTGAGTTCAGAGACCTGAGACGAGAGCCAAGATGAGGCGACGGGTGTGAGGATGGTCCGGACCAGGACGCGCTTCTGGAGCATTCGGCTGCGACGCGCCGAGGTCGTGCCGCTCGGACCAAGGGAAGGTGGAGCTGCGCCGCGCGCCTTCTTCTCCGCCCTCCTCTACCCTCTACCACCACCTCTCCCGCTCGCTGCAGCATGGACACGCACATGAGCGCTGCGCCAGCGCTCCGGCCCGAGATCGAGCGACTCACAATACAGGCACTGGCGCGCGGCACTGCGCCGTCGCAGGTGTGTGCCTCGGCCAGAGCACGAGACAGCCACAGCTCACCGCGCATCCGCAGTGGCTCGCACAGGCGCGTGCGGTCCTCGCCGGAGAAGACAGCGGCTATACGGTCGTCCAGGTGCTTCTAGCGCTCGTTGTGCCGCTGTCCGTCCCGCCAGAGCTGGCGCTCGACTACCTGACCCTCGCACTCGGCCGGCCGCTCGAGGACGCAGCGGGCGCCGCCTCATCGTCGGCGTCGGCGCTCGACTTGCATCAGCCGCTGTGCACACCTGCACAAGTGTCGCTCGCACTTCTGCAGCTGCATGGCGATGAGTCGGGCCGCCGTTCGAGCTCCTCTGTCGGCGCCGCTGCCAGCCTCCTGCTTGAGTGCGACTCGCGCGGCCTGCCAGATCTCGAGGCAATCACGCGCATCTACGATGCCTCCGCATGGACGGCAGTCCTGCGTGTGGCAGGCAGCTGCGCTCGCATGTGCGCCGAGGCTCTCGTCGCGCAGGAACACGCCGCTGCTAGCCTTACTGCAGGCTGGCTCACCGCCGGCGTGCCGGCGCTGGTCGAGTCCGCGCGCGCGGCACCGCAGGCTGGCGGCGTGGACGAGCAGAGCGTGCGGGCTGTGGAGGCCGCCTTTGCGACGCTCTTTGCTGCACTTGACTCGCACACAAACCCGCTCATATCGTCCGAGACTGCTCGGTCAGTGCTGGACTCGCTGCTGCACGGCACGCGCCCGCGAAGGGGAAGCACAGCGGCTGCGGCTGCACACGCGCAAGACAAGGGCCTCGTCGAGCAGGAGCGCGCGCTGCGTGCGGCGAGCGCAGCTCTGCCACCTCTGCAGACATGGCGACTCGAAGTGTGGGACATTGGCCATCTGCAGCTACCCGGCAGCGCCGAGCCGTCGCCGAGCGTGGAGATCGTGCATCTGCTGCATCTCTTTGTGAGTGTGGCGTGGGTGAGGGGGGTCCTGCTCGGCTCTCCAGAGCTCATCTCCTCGTTTCAGGTCGACGAGCAGCTTCCATGGGCTGCCAAGGTCGAAGCGGCTCGTACAACTCTCAGTGCCCTGACGGACGCAGCCGTGAGTCCAGCCTCGTCAATCCAGAAAAGAGAGTCTGACATGATGTCTGGCAACAGGACGCCAGCACCAGCGCGACGAGCATCTACGAGACATTCTACCTCTCCATCTTTCTCGCTGCCGTCACATCTCTCACGCACGTGCTGTCTCCGCCGCCGACGATCGGATCGCTGGAGCCGTCTGGGCGGAGTGACGCGGCCTATGTTGTTGTGTGGCGCGCTGCTCTCTGTGGCATGGTGAGTTCCTCGCGGCCTCCACGCCTCGCTACCGCTGAGCCCTTCAGCAGCTGCCGGCGCTTGTTGCGAGCCTGGAGTCCGAGCGCGTGGCCGCAGGAGCGCATCCGCAGCACATCATGAGCGGCGTCTTCAAGGCGCTCCTGTCGCTGACAGAGGCCCGTCTGGTGGAGACGGAGCGCGTCATGCTCGCTGCTGTGCCCTCCAAGTCGGCCGAAGAGCGCGGCGAGGACGACATGGCGCTGGACGAGTGGCTCGCATCAGCGTGAGTGCCAGACCGGCTCTCAGCGCAGCGCAACACTGACAGTCGTGCAGCTCGAGCCCGCCACATGCACCGCTGCGTGGCGGTCTGCTGCGTGCCCTCGTCGACCTGCAGCTCATGAGCGCGGCGGACGCGGACAGCACGAGCGTTGCTGGAGCGCTGGCCGATGCCGAGCCGACACTCATGGCGCAAGCAGGCGGAGAAGAGGCGCTCGCTGCCGACCTGGCCGACAAGATGGCGCATGACGACCTCACGGAGCTTCTGAACAAGGTCGCAGGCGACTACGGCGCACAGCCGACGTGCGCGCGCCAGCTTGTGCAGGTGAGCTCAGATGAGCGACGCTGGCGGAGCTCGGCTCATGTGCGCCTCACAGATGCTGGCGAATGCTGCGCAGGAGGGCGACCTCGAGCGTGTGGCCCGCGTCTCCAAGGCCTTGCTCGACAATGCCTCCGCAGTCGACGTGATGGCCCTCTACGTCGGATCGCTCGAGGTGCTCCTGCCGTTCGCCACTCTGCTCGATCGCACGGACCTCGGCGAGATTGCCGACGAGCCGTCGGTCTTGTGCTCCGTCATTCTCTTTGCGCAGTGGCTGCTTAATCGTGCAGAGGTGCGTCGCGACGGTCCGACAAGCTGTCGTATCGCTGACACGCGCTCGAGCAGCTCGCTGGAGGTCTAGTCGTCGAGCAGCTGGCGGAGCACGCGCGTTTCCTGCCTCGCTTCGCCCGCTCGTGCACTTCCATCTCGCGCCTCGACGACCTGGAGGCTGGCGAGCGCGAGCTCGTCGCGCGCTGGATCCGCGCTCTCTACGAGAGCGATGGCATCTCGGACGAGCTCATGCGGTGCGTGCCCTCCGACGACCTTGATGGGTGTGTGGCTGACGCGGCGCTCGCAGTGACTCTGCACCGCAGGTCATCATGCGCCTGGCGCCGCTGCTCTTTTCTCAGTCCATCACTGCCTGCAACACGGGCATCATCGACCTCGACACGCTCCGCGGCGGCCTGACGTACTTCGCCCAAGACCTGCTATGCTTCGCTTTGCCCGGCGCTCTGCGCTGGGTCATGACGGACCTGCAGCGTGTCCCGCTCAAGTCAGCTGCAGGCGGGCAGTCGAGCGGCCGTGCGGTGCACTACGAGATCCTCAGCACGTTTCTGACGTCCGACAGCTGCTCCTCGACGGTCGCACAGCTTGTGGCAGCCGATCTGCGACGCGTGCTGCGCGACTCTCAACTCGCTGCGGCGACGGCAGGCACGGACGTCGATGTGGCCGTGCTCAGGAGCAAGCTCGAGGAGGCTATCGAGGCGCTTCCGAGTGAGTGGGGATGCTCGTTGCTGACGCACAGCTTGAGCTCACATCGCTTCAGGTCCCTCTCGTAGCACTGCCTGGCTCTCGCCAGCGCTCGGTGCGGGCCTGGTCGGCGCGCCGCTGGACAGCGTGCGCCCGCACGTCCATCTCGTGCAGGCCACAGCTCGACGGGAACAGGTGGCAGAGGTGCTTGCGGCGCATCTCCGCGACACGCTTGCCCTCGCGCCAGCCCTACCCTCACTCAAGCGCAGCCTGGCATGCATGCTGGCCTTCGACCACGTTCGCCCGACGCCCGCATCCGCTGCGATTCGGCACCACGCCCTCGTCACCCTCGTCACGCGCCAGATGCTCGACGAGCCGACGCCGCCGAGTGCTTCTGCTGCCGAGGCACTGGGCCTGGCGCTGACGCTGCTGCAGCACGCCTCGAGCCCAGACTCCACTGCTGCCCAGCACGTCGGCCAGCTGCTCGCGCTGTGCTACGCACAGGCCCTCGCCGGCACGAGCTCCGAGGCGCTCCACGCCGCCTGCGCCTCGGCACTCGTAACGCTCGCCGCACGGACGCCGCTCGTCCGCAGCGAGATCCTGCCCGTCTTTCCGGCGCTCGAGGCTGTGGTCTAGTGCATGTAATTGCAGCGGCTTGGCTTTTTTCGTGACAAGTAGAGCAGACGGGAAAGGAACGTGTATGAGCGGAGCGGAACGGCATGGGCTGCGGGACGGCTTCGCGAGGGATATCTAGGCGGGCCTGCGAGAGACGGTCTGGCGCGTCAGGCGCAGTGCAGACGAAGCTCGGCGCGAGGCGAGGGCACGCGGCGGCAGAGAGGCGGACGAGGACAGCCTCGGCTGCTCTACGACTCGCGCGCCGGGTTGCCCGTGCCCTCGAGCACAAAGTCGCGCGCCGCGTCGGGCACGGTGAGGACACGCAGCGAGTTGGTGTGTCCCTGGCCGCCGCGCCAGCCCTGCAGGGCGACGACGACGTCGCCCTTCTCGACGATGCCGAGGGCGAGCGCCTCGCTGAGGCCGTACTTGATGCGGTTGTCCACGTCCTCCTGCCACTTGCTGTTGTCGGCCGGGCGCGGGTGCGGGTAGAGGAACGGGTAGCAGCCGCGGTACAGGTGCACGTCGCGCGCCGTGTGCGAGTCGCGCGTGATGGTGAGGATGGGGCAGCGCGGGCGGTACTTGCTCACGAGGCGCGCCGTGTTGCCGCTCGTCGACATGAGCAGAATCGCACCAGCCTGCTGCTCCAGCGACGCGCTCACGGCCGCCATGGCGACCGTCTCGCTCGTGTCCGTGGGCACCTGCGTGAGGCTGCGCATCTCGTTGAAGAGCGGCACGTACGAGATCGACTGCTCGGCCAGGAAGCTCGTCTCGGCCATCATGCGCACCGCCTCGATCGGGTACGCGCCCTTGGCCGTCTCGCCGGACAGCATGACACAGTCGGCGCCGTCGAGCACGGCGTTGGCGACGTCGGAGACCTCGGCGCGCGTCGGGCGGTTGTTGACAATCATCGACTCGAGCATCTGCGTGGCGCAGATGACGGGCTTGCCGGCGATGTTGCACTTGGCGATCATCATCTTCTGCGCCATGAAGACCTGCGGCGCCGGAATCTCAATGCCGAGGTCGCCGCGCGCAACCATGATGCCGTCGGACTCCTTGAGGATCTCGTCGAAGTTGAGCACGCCCTGGTGGTTCTCGACCTTGGAGATGATCTTGATGTGCGCGCCCTTCTCGCCGAGGATCTCGCGGATCGTGCGCACGTCGGAGCCGCGGCGGATGAACGAGGCAAAGATCATGTCGAGGTCGTTCTCGACGGCGAAGAGAATGTCCTGGCGGTCCTTCTCCGAGATGGCGGGCAGGTCGACGTCCGTGAGCGGCAGGTTGACGCCCTTCTTGTTCGACAGCACGCCGTTGTTCGAGGCGCGCACGCGCACGAGCTTCTCCGACTCGATGGCCACAACCTCGAGCGCGAGGATGCCGTCGTCGATGAAGATCTGGCGGCCGACCTCGACCTTCTTGGCGAGGTTCTTGTAGTCGATGTAGAGGTGCGTGGCGCTGCACTTCTCGGCGTAGGCGTCGTCCGTGGTGACGTAGAACTCGTGGCCCGTCGAGATCTTGACGTCCTCGCCGTCGACCATCATGCCCGTGCGCATCTCGGGGCCCTTGGTGTCGAGCGCGATGGCCAGCGGGCGGCCGGGCGTCTCGGCCACGACGGCGCGCGTGTTGTCCACGACGGACTTGAAGTACTCGGCCGAGCCGTGCGAGGCGTTCAGGCGGACTGAGGACGGTCAGCAGGTGTGCGAGCGCTTGCGCTCACCCTTGCGCGCGCATTGCGCGACCCACCGATGTTCATGCCGGCGCGGCGCAGGGCGCCGAGCATCTCGACATTCTTCGTCTTGGGGCCGATCGTGCAGATGATCGAGCTGCGCGGCAGAGCAGGGTGTGAGCCGGGCTGCTCGCTCCAGGTCCTGGCTGCCTGTGCATCTGGCGCGCTTGAAGATGCGCTCGGCAATCTTCCCAGCAGCGGGGCGTGACCAGCCTGCATACCCACCGCTGCGCAGACGCTGCGCTCGATGCATGCACGCCGCTCGACCTGCCACGCCGCACTCACGTCTTGCGGAAGAAGCGGTTCGAGCTGGAGATGCCGTGCTCGAGCGGGTTGAGGCTGGCGAGCCACTCGAGCTGGGAAGCGAAGCGCGTGAGCGGGCAGCGCCAGGAGGAGTGGTACGTGCAGCCGCAGCTGTGCACGTCACGGCGACTCACCTGCGACTTGGCGATGGGCTGGTACAGCATGGTGACGGCGTGCTGGGTGTGGGAGTGGTGGTGAGAAGGACGAAGGCAGAGGCGAGCCGAGCGCGCTGCAGATGTGCCAGCGGGAAGGTCTCGCCGCGGCACGCCCGCCGCACCGCACACAGGCGGCGCGCCGGCGAAAAAGATACGCGGCGGCGCGCGCTGGATAAGCCCGTGCGCAGACGCCGCACGAACTGCTGCTGCGAGCGCCCTCCTCTGCGACTCCGCACGCGGCTGACGCACAGCTGCGCCAGCATAGACACCGCTCTGCCTGCGCAAGAGCGAGAGGTGGATGGTGCTGCGCAGGGCCGGCGAGCTGGTCACCAGCGTCGTGCGGCCAGCGTGATGAGGGCCGGCAGGGCAGGCGGCCACTTGCAATCGGTGCGCGCGCGGCGCGCGCGCGCGCGGCGGCCAGCGCTGCCCTGGGCCAGGTCGCCGCGATCGTCCAGCGCATCGCAAGTCCTCGCAGAAACGCGGCACGGACTAGAGCTGCTCACATGTGGTGGGTGGTGGTGGTGGTGAAGAGGCAAGCTCGGTGCGCAGGCCTGCGGACTAAGAGCAAAGTGGCCGGCCGAGAGGGGCTCGCAGTTCCAGCGAGGGCGCCGCGCCCCCGCGCTCGGCGAGACTCGAGGCCAGCACGCCGCGAGGAGCGCGAGCGTGCGGCGGTGTTGCAGCGCAGCGTCACCGCTGCCTCTCGCCGTCGGCCTGCTGCTGCACCTGCTGCTGCTGCTCTCCCTCTCCACCCAGCTCAGACACTCGCTGCCGGCCCGCGGCACGCTCGCGCTGCAAGTTTTGGCGGAGGCGCCCCGCCGCAAAACCTGCGCCGCCGGCAGGCCGCCCGTCTCGGCGCCACGCTGCGTCTGCGCCTCGCCCCAACTTCTTCGCGCCGCGCCAGCGCGCGCGCGAATTATGCGCCAGGGACCCCTCCTCACCCCTCATGCCTTCGCCGAGGCAGCTCGATCCCTCTTCTGCAGCTGCTCCAGCAGCATGCTGCAGAGAGCGTGAGCCATGCCGCATCTCTTGCTCGTCTCAGCCAGCATGCATCGCCAGCGAGAAGCGACAGAGGCGCGCGCCGAGACGAGGCGCAGGCGCACCCGCGGGGAGCGGCGCGCCGGTCGAAGCTCGGTGCGCCAGCTCGGCGCCCGGACCGCATGCCGCGGCGGCAGAAAGGGCGGGGCGGCGTCGGCGTGGCGCTGCCGAGCGCCCACGTTGGCTGACGCTGCAGCGCAGCGGCACGTCTGCAGGCCGCAGCGTCGCCCGCCCAGCAGATTCCCGCGAAACTAGGCAACGGCATCCGCCGCTGCACGGCTGACAGCTCCCTCCGCAGTTGTTGATGCTGAAGAAAGCGGAGAGCCGCCGCGCCAGATCCCACCTGCTAAGGCACAGCGCCCCGACGGCCGGGAGGAGAGAGGCTCGCGGCTCGTCGAGGCGCGTCGAGAGAGCCGAGCGACGGCGGCGTGGAGAAGGCCGCTGCCCTCGCAGGCACCGTGCAGCCGCCAGGCGCTTCGTACTCGTCGAGACCGCCTGAACGCAACTTCTGCTGCGAGTCTGGTTTGACCTTAAAGTCACATCGCTCCTGACATGGCCGCTGGCAGTCTAGTCCCTTGACGACGCAGTCTGGGATGGAAGGCAAGAGGGCCGCGCGAGGGGGGTTACATCCACCACGGACGCTCTAGCTGTCGTCTGCCGGCCACACACGGGTCTCGCTACTGCACAGTGCAACGCAGAACAGCGCTGCCTTGATTATGTGCGCAAAAGGAAGCGCCAGCGATGCCGCATGGACGATGGGTGACCTTGCTGGGCTCGAGAGTGTGCAGGCAAGTGAGTCGGCGCGTGGGAGCGACGGCGGCGAGATGCGCTTGTGCGCACGTCTCCACGAAACGCGACGTTGCGCGCGGCACACGGCACCGCACGGCGGCACGGCACAGCCGCCGGCGCTGTGCCAGATCCGATGCGTCAGGGTGCGGCTGCTGCTCGCCCCGCTGCGCTGCCGACTGCGCACTCCCTCCGCTCCCACCTCCACCGGTCGCCTGCGCATCCCTCGCGCACCTCTCCCACTCCCTCTCCCTCTCTTCTCTCCGCATCATGTCTGGCTGGGGCAGCTGGCTGTGAGTGCGCGCGCATACAGCCGCCCGCCATGCCTCGCTGACACGCGCACAGCTCCGGCGCCGAGCCCACGGGCTCCAACTTCCGCGCCGTGTCCGACACGGTGCCGCAGGATGCCCTCTACGGCGCCCTCACGCCCAAGGACACGAGCTGGACGTGCGCCGGCGGCTTCACCACCGAGACGCAGGTGTGGTACGCCGTGCTGAGCGACGGCGCCTTCGTCACCAGCCAGGTCATCCACAGTGCCGTCGGGTGAGTGGCCGTGGGGGCGGGCATGCATGCAGTGGGACAGTCTGGTGGCAGGTCATGCCTGGCAGCGCATGCAGCGGGACAGCCGTGTGGGAGGTCACGCCTGGCAGCGCACGAAGCGCTACAGCAGGCGTGGGGTCAGCTGCCGCACGCTGGCCGCACTACGCTCCTGTCCGCTGGCCGCAGCGCATCTGCTGCTAGACGCTGTCCGCCGTGCACCGTGCTGACGCGCGCTGCAGCCTGTGGTACCCGCAGATCCAGGTCACCTTCAAGTACTACAACCCGAGCACCGGCCAGAAGATCTGGAAGTCGCTCTCCGTGTCCAAGTTCGAGACGCCGGCGCCGGCGGGCTCGGGCCGCGACAAGGCGGCGTCGTACGACGGGCGCTCGTGCAAGGGCGAGCAGTTCAGCGTGCTGCACAGCACGCTGCCCGACGGCTCGGAGAGCTACGAGATCACCGCGCACATGGACGCCGAGGTGCAGCTCGGCTACACGTACACGCGGCCCGCCTCGTGCGCCGGCTGGAAGGTGGGCGCCGGCGCCGAGGGCGGCAAGAGCTTCTTCGGCGCCAACCAGGCGTCGCCCGACGGCTTCGTCGTGCACCGCTTCTGGCCGCGCGCGCACACCAGCGGCCACATTCTGCTCAAGGGCCAGGCGCTCGACGCGCGCGGCACGGGCATGTTCGTGCACGCCATCCAGGGCATGCGTCCCAACCTCGTCGCCTCGCGCTGGAACTTTGCCAACTTCCAGAGCGACGCCCTCGGCGGCGTCTCGGCCATCAGCATGGAGTTCACCACCACGAGCGACTACGGCGGTGAGCCGGGCAGCGCCGCGTCGAGCAAGGCTGCCGCCTCGGGCGCCGAGGCGAGCAAGCGCCGCGAGACGCGCACCGTCACCATCGGCAGCGTCGTCGTCGGCGAGCGCCTTGTGGCCGTGACGGCGGGAACGCGCGGCGCCGCCGGCTCGGCGCCCAAGCACAGCAACACGGCGGTGGAGCACCTCGAGTGCGTGCAGGACCCGGACACGGGCTACAGCGTGCCGCAGGCGATCCGCTACGTCTGGGACGGCGCGCTGCTGGCTGCGCCGCCGTCGGAGAAGGGCGACACGGCGCAGCGCGTGCAGGCCGAGCTGCGCGTCGAGCTCGGCCCGCCGCATCCCGTGGCGCAGAGCAAGGGCCTCGTCGACAAGGTCGACGTGCTCGGCGAGATGCCCGCCGTCGTCAAGAAGGTCGTGTCGTACATGGCCGGCACGAAGCCCTTCATCTACCAGGTGCGTCCAGTGTGGCGTCCTTCGCGTGTCCAGCGACTGACGCTCTTGCCTGCCGCAGACGCTGCTGCCCGCCAAGCTCAAGCTCACGCTGCCCGCCGACGTCGCCGGTGCGTCCGCCGGCTCGCACGAGGTTGACGGCACGTACTTCGGCGAGGCGACGTTCATCAGCGAGTAGACTGTTTGCCGCCGCGCCCTGTGTCCGCTCTGCCTCTGCCGCACTCGTCTACACTACACGTTTCTTGTCGTCGCTTAGCCCACCCGAGCCTCTCGCTACTCTGCCCTCGCCAATTCAGTCTCCTCTCTCCGATGCAAGATGTGCAATTGCGAGTCGCCAGTGAAAGGATGTGGGTGGTGGTACATGTTGTGCGAGAGCGAGACCTAACGGAATCCAAGAGAGGGTGCGAGAGTGGTGCTGATAGAGAGAGACTGTGTGGGCGGCGCTCACGAGCCCAGCGATGCGAGTGGCACGGTGTGCACAGCGCATGCGGGCTCAGCGGCTGCGGCGGAAGTCGACCTCGAGGTCAAAGTCGGGTGCGGCGCTGTGCCACGCCTCGGAGACGTCTGGCGACGCCGACGGCGAGCGCGACATGATGGGCGTGGCGAGCGGGTGCGGCGTGCGCGGCGAGGCAGCGGCGTCGTCGTTCGCTTGCCCGGTGCGCGAGCCAAAAAGAGCCCAGGCGCTGAGCCGGCGCGATGGCGGCGTCTGGCGCAAGGGCGACGACGGAGGGTTCGCCGAGGCCGGCCGGCCAAGCTCGGTCATCTCGCAGCTCAGCGGCGCAAGACGCTCGTCGTCCGACGACGGCGCCGGCGTCTTGTCCGAGCCGCAGCCTGAGCGGGCGCTGCCGGAGCTGCTGCCGGCAGAGAGCGTCTTCTCCGTGTCGTGCGTGTAGACGGGGTGGTGCGGTGCGACCGGCTCGCCAGACGACGCAGGCGCACGGAAGAAGCCCAGACCGGAGCCGGGCCCAGCGTAGGCCGCGAGCTGCCGAGCCAGCGAGCGGCTAGAGAGCGGCGCCTGCCGTGGTGCGGCGCCAGACGCCCGAGCCGTCTCGGCAGCCTCGGCATGCGCCGGCCCGATGCGCACCTGACGGCCTGCCGGCGCACGCCAGCGACGCTGCCGGCGCTCGTCGAGCGCCGTCATGCACGACACGGAGCTCGTGTCGCGCAGCATGCTCTGCGACGTCGGCTGCTGCGACTGCTGCTGGATGCTGTACGTGCGGCCGCGCGCCAGCAGGCCGCCCTCGATGTCGCTGAACGAGCCACGCCGCGGCACCGAGTTGCGCGGGCCGGGCGTGCCGTTGGCGAAGCGATCGTCGCGCCAGCGTGCGCTCGAGTTGGTGCACGCCAGCGTCGAGCCGAACACGCTGACAAAGACATTGGCGACCAGGATGAAGCCGTTGCGCGTGCGGCCCACGGCCGGCGTCGCCAGGCAGATGACAACGACGAGCGTGAAGAGCGTCGGGATGATGTGGCTGAAGCCGATGGCCAGGCACGTCTGCTTGGCCTGGTCCACCAGCCATGTCCGCCGCCGCACCAGCAGCGCATTGTCGTGCAGGCCAGCCTCGTAGCCGAGCTGGTGGAACTTGCGCAGGAGAAAGAGCGTCGTGTAGGCGTTGTCGAGGAACGTGAGGGCAAAGTAGGCGACGGCCCACTTGGTCTCCATTGGCCGCGCCAGGCCCTCGTCAAAGCCACCGGCGCCGGTAGCCGCAACGGAGCGGTAGCCGGCGACGAGGTAGAGCACGATGAACGGTATCCGCACCACCTTCATCAGCGTCGGGAACGCCGCCACTGCCCAGCGCTTGCCGCTTGCCGCCAGCATCGGCGGGTAGAAGGCGACGATGCGCAGCACGAGCGCGCAGTGCGCCACGAGCGGCGTGATGAAGAGAAAGGACGTCGTGGCGCACCAGTACGGCGCGGCGCGCATCGTGCTCTGCTCGCGGTCGCGCAGCAGGAGCGTTGCCCAAAAGACCTGCACAAAGTGGGTCAGAGAGGTCGCAAGAGGACAGGCTGCTCTGCGGCCAGCAGCGCAACGTGCCACTCACAGTGTTCAAGATGCTGCCTAGTAACCCTAGCACCATGCTGAGACTCAAGACTGCCAGCATGGGCAGGCGCGCGCGCCGCTCGGCCGGGCTGGCCTCGCCAAAGGAGTGGCGGCGCAGCACCGTGGCCAGCAGCAGGAAGAGCAGCGCCGTGCATGTCGAGTAGACGATGATGAAGAGCACGCCGGTGCGCACGAGCGGCAGCGGCACCGAGGCGTTGCCGAGCAGCGCGCTCGCCGGGTACTCGGACGCCATGTGCGCGCCGCGAGGAGATCAGGGCGCGCCTCCGCCGCGCGCGCGAGGGTGGGGAGGGGCCAGGATCGGGTGTGGTGGAGGAGAGAGGAGGCAGACAGAGGAGCAGGTGCAGCTTCGCTGCCGTGCCGCAGCCTTGCCGCTTGCGCTGGACGGAGGAGCGATGACGCGTGTGCGCGTGCGAGACACCTCGAGTTCGACGCGGCAGAACGATGCGAGGGTGACAGAGGCACGCGTGCAAGAGAAAGCACGAGCCGAGGAAGACGAAGCAAAAAAGAGAGAGAGAGAGAGAGCCGAGAGCCTGGACGCGAGACGGACGGCCGCGACGAGACGAGATGGAGCAGGGGGTCCGAGCGAGGAAGAGAGGGTGCGGAGAGTGCGGGACGGAGGGAAGCTGCGAGGGCGGCGGCGAAGGCGGCGAGCGTCGGAGGCACGGCCGGCGTCGGCGGCCCTCGCAGCGCCGCCTGCGTTGCCGCTCTGTGGCCGAGCAGGCAGCAAAGCGAGGCATGCGCCGGCGTGTGAGCGCAGCGCTGGCTGTGAATTCCTCGAGCAGCCTCGGGCGCAGCGACCGCGCAGCTGCAGCTGCAGCTCGCCGACGCTGCAGTGCGCTCTGTCGCCACGCCGCACGGGAAGCATGCTCCGCGCCTTCCTCCGCCGCTTGCACCGCACCTCACCACGCGCACCGCCGCGGCAGGCTAGTGCGCTCCGCTAGCTCGCCCTGAGCTGGCCTGCAAACAGCGCAGGACGAGCATGGAGGATGCCGCCTCGTCGAGCCGCAGCCGTCAGCACCAGCGCAGGCGTTGCCGGCACCGCTGCTGCCTTCCAGCGCCCAACGCGCGTACCGAGCGCTCCCTGCGCCCTCTTGTTTGCTCGGCAGCAAGCCGCAGCTGCGCTCTGAGACCGTGCAGGGTCGCGCAGCGGCGTGCTGCAGCGCATCGCAGAGTGAGATCTGGCACGGCACAGCGCATCATCGCTGCTTCCGGGGAGCACGGCGAGACCGGGCCGGCCTGTGCGTGCATGCTGCGGCTGGCCGACGCACGGCGCATGCACCTCAGCATGTGGGCTCGGGCAGAGGCAGGATCTGCGCCAGTGCAGCGCACACGCAAAAGGCCCGGCACTTGCGAGTCGCGTCTGCAGCGACGAGCGAGCGCGAGAGGGCAGCGCAGCAGAGATGGCAAGAGCGTCGCAAGCGCGCCGGACGAACGCGCGCCGCGCGCGACGAGGCCGCCTCCGTGCATGCTCGTCCTGCGTCCTCTTCTCGGGTCGCTCGCTCTGCTCAGGAGCGGGAGCGGGCGGGCGTACGCGCGCGCATGCGCAGGAGCGCTGCGACGGCGACTCGATTAGGGGAAGGGAGGTGGCGCCGAGGATCTCTCATGCAGCGCCGCGGGCGTCCAAGAGGGCCCAAGCAGCCGCACGAAGGCAGCGCGCAGCGTGCCCTGTGACAAAGTCAGCAGCAGACGGTGACGGAGCGGCCGAGAGAGAGCTGCAGGACGCTGCAAGCCGCCGCGGTGCTGCAGCGGACACGCTCCCGGCGTGCGGCCCGCTGCGGCTGCCGTGCCGTCGAGCTCGGCGGGCTCCCGTACCTGCGGCTGCGGCTTGCTCAGCTGCAGCCGGGCATCTGGCCGGCAGCGTGGCAGCTGCGGCTGCTGCGCTCTTTCTGAGCTCGCGCCTTGTCGTCGTCGAGACCCTGGAGTGCCACTCGCCGTGTGCTGGGCACACCTCCTCTCGCTGCCCCTCTCGCGGTCCCCACCCACGCGCCGCCGGAGCCGCCGCGCTAGCCTCCTTTCCCCTTCCCGCTCCTGCACGCTGCAAAGCTCCTTGTTCCAAAAAGCGGCCCATGCTGCCCTGCGCTGCATGCTGCAGATGCAGCCGTTCTCCCGGCCGTAGCGTGCTCATGGGGCCATGGGCAAACCGCAGCCAGCGCTCGGCGCGCATCCCTGCGCAGCCGTGGTTGTGCCGCTCGCTCACCGTAGCGCGCAGCCGCTCGCTTGCCCTCGCCGCTTCGAGCGCAACATGAAGCCGCTCCACGCTCTATCAACAGATCTCAGCAAGGAGCTCCTGATGGACGCAGGATCGAGCTTCAGAAAGCTCGCGGCGGCGTCGATGGACGGCATGGAAGCCTGAGCAGGGCTGCAGACTGCCTGTGCGCGCCGCGAAGCGGCCTGCCGAGCGCGTGTACTCTGCCTCGCACCGAGCAACCACAGTATTTCCTTCCCGAGCGCTGGACAGACCACATCTTGCTCATGCACCCTGCGTCTGATGCGCCGCACTCTCTTTGGCACGCAGCGGGCCGCCAGCGAAGCGTCGTCGCCCGCATGAACATTCGCACGGCCTGCCGCACGCCGGCTCGCAAATGGTCACCACTGGGGCAAAGCCATGCCCGAGGCATCAGCGAGGCTGCCTCCTGAGCGGCCTGCATGCTGAGCAGAAGCGAGAGAGGGCAGACATCGTGCTGGCGTGGCTCATGCGACGTGGACCCCACGGGAAGCAGTTCGCGCTTCTTCGGCTCCCAACGCGGCCCCACACGACGTCTGCTCCCGCTCCTGCCTGCCCCACGTCGAGATTGCGCTTCCGTGGAGCTGGCGTTCGTGCGACTGTGACGAGCCGACGTCGACACTCCACCCTCACCTCAGGGCGGCATCCTCTGCTGTCCCTTCCTCGCCTGTTTCCACTCCTTGTCGGCGCCCGGCCGGCGTCGGAGCCACGTGCCTGCGCCTGGCGTGGCTGCAGCACACCGCTGTGCCTGCGCAGACGTCGCCATGGATGGTGCCTGAGCGATGGGGCCGACCGGATCCTGGCCCCGACTCTCCCGAGCCTTTGTGCCGCAGCTGCAGTGCCTCGCGACCACGAGGGCGGCGCCGATGGGATGCAGCCTCAGCGCCGGCGGCGAAGTGGCCACGCCATCGACGCGCGACGCGACGCGAAAGGCACTCTGACTCTGACTCAAACTGCGGCGAGCGAGCTGCACCGCTCCTGGCGCTGCGCTGCGCGGCGCTGCAGAGGTGCAGACGGCCTTTCCTGCCAACGCCCGCCGAGTGCAGCACCCTGGCGTCGAATGGGCCGCTGCCCGACCTCCTCGCACCGGCGATGCAGCATGAGCGAGGACATCGGGTCCGCAAATGTCCGCACCGGCGCTGAGAGAGGTCAGAGGGCACCGCGGAGATGTGCTTACATCGAGGGCCGTGCGCTGCGTCTCGCAGATCTCTCCTCCGTGCGTGTCTCAGCTGCTCACTCTCTGCAGAGAAGAGACACCTGAGACAGCTGTACCGCAGCTGCGGGCCCGCGGCGCACCCTTGCATCGGAATGAGATGCACGCTGCACACCACGGTCAGCCGAGCAGCATGGCCGTCGTCATTCGTCATACGCTCAGAACATTCGTGCCCTCGTCCGCGCGTGCGTCTCTCACGCTTTAGGTCAGCGGAGGTCGACAGCTGCCTGTCGCGGCCCTGATTGTACTCGCTTCCATGTTTGGCGGCGCAAAGCAGAGGATCTGGCATCCAGGAGAGCGGCCAGCCAGGCCGTCAGCCGCATCCGTGCCTTGCGCGATGTCGTGCAGCTTCGCCGGACCCTGTCAGTCGGACGGAAGACCGCGACGCCCGGCGCTCTCGTGCGGCACTGAGCACAGGTGCATTGCGAGGGGGCAAAGGCCGCTCACATCCAGGAGGAGGTCGTGGCCGGTCGCAGAGCGGGCGACAAGAAGGCGCACATGGCGCGCGCCACGCCGTCCTCAAAGCGGCTTTGAGCTACCGAGTGCGTCTCGACGCACGCAGTGCTCTGTCCTACAGATCCAGTGTGCCTCGAGAACAGCCTGTCAGCTCGAGACTTGAGCAGCATCGATGATGCTGCCGCAGCGACGTGCGAGCGGGCATGGTCAGGATGGAGCGCGCGGCGCGGCGCGGGCGCGAATTTGAAGATCAGGAGCGGTGGAGGCGGCACAGCGAGCTGCTTCCCCACACCACAACGCCGCGCGCCCGGCGAGAAGGAGGCTCCTCAACATGGAGAGGCAAGCCGCAGGCGTCAACGGCGGCGACATCAAGACAGCCTTGAGCGATGAGGCACGGTCACATGCCAGAAGTGCAGAGGCTGTCGACGCAGAGAAGCAGCCAGAGCCCGATGTGGGATCATCGGCGCCGTCGACTGCGGAGCAGCACCAGCCGCCCGTCGTCGACGACCCGATGCGCTGGTCCGCGGCGCGCAAGTGGACGGTGACGCTGGGTGCCTGCTACTTCTCCAGCCTCATCTCCGTCGCTGCGTCGGCGTATGTGCGTAGGAGGCGAACCAAATGCGGTGACTTGCGGCGCTGACTGCCCTTTCCAGTCGCTCGGCATCGATGCCATGGTGCGCGATCTCGCTGAGCCACGGCTGCTGCTGGTAGCTGGGATCTCTGCGTACGTCGTAGCGGGACAAGTGCACTGGCACAGCTGTTGACGTCTCGCGCAGCTTCACGCTGTCGTGTGCGCTCCTGCCGCTCATCCTGGCGCCGCTGAGCGAGGCCGTGGGCCGCAGATACGTCTACCTCGTCTCGTACGCCATCTTCTTCCGTGAGGATCAACGGCACCACAACAGGCGTCGATTGCCGCTGAACCGCGCACACCAGTTTTCTTCCTGCCCGTCGCCTTGGCTCAGAATGCCGCAACCGTGCTGGTGGTGCGTCTGTTTGCTGCTGAAGTCGGCCTTGCGCTAACCCTTTCCAGGCTCGCTTTCTGTGCGGCGCCGCCGGAAGCGTCGGCAGCACCATGGTCGGCGGGACCCTGTGAGCCGGCAGAGCCTCGCGTCTGCCTGCACTGCAGCTAACACCTGTGCAAAGCGGCGACATCTGGCTGAAGGAGGAGCGCACGCTCCCCATGGCGCTCTTCGCCCTCTCGGCGCTTGCTGGCACTCCGATGGGCCCCGTCGGCTTCGCCTGGGCCACGATTGATGGCCGCTGGCGCTGGATCCACTGGACGATGGTGAGTCGTGGTGGCGAGCGATGGCGAGTCGCGATGGCGAGTGCCAGCATGCTGACACTGCAACAGCTTCTTCTCGGCGCCCCGTCGATGCTCTTCGCGCTTCTGTTTCTCAACCGCGAGACGCTGCCGAAGAAGCTGCTCCAGCGCAGTGGCCTGCCAGACGGCGCGCAGTCGCTTCAGAGCCGGATGGCCAAGCTCCGCGGCGCTTTGAGCGTCTCGGCGATCCGGCCGCTGCGCTTCCTCTTCACCGAGCCCATCACGACCGTGCTCTGCATCTGGATCTCGTTCGCCTGGGGCTGCCTCTACCTCTTCCTGCAGAGCGTGCCGCTCGTCTTTGCGCAGCACGGCTTTCGCGACGAGAACGGCACGACGGGCCTCGCCTTTGTGGGCCTGGCAGTCGGCGCCGTGCTTGGCTTTCTCGCATACGTCTTCAGCACGCGCCGCTGGCCGATGCAGAAGACGCATGCGCCCGAGGCACGCCTGCGAGAGGCATGCGTGGGCGGCGTGCTCTTCGCTGCAGGTGAGCACCAAGGGTGGGCCTGAGACTTACACGAGCTCCCATCTGATCGCCCCTGCTGTGCCAGCATTCTTCTTCTACGCATGGACGACGCTGCCGCGCCTGCCGTGGGCGGTGCCTCAGATCGCCTCGGCGCTACTCATGGCAGGGCTCTTCCTCTTCTACGTCTCCATCTTTCAGTACTTTGGCGACATCTACGGCAGCTACACGAGCTCGGCACTGGCGGCACAGTCCTTCTCACGCAACATCTTCGCCACAGGTGAGGAGCTTGCTGCGAGGACCTTGCACAAGGACTGACAGCCACTCGGCATGCAGCTTTTCCGCTCTTTGCGCGGCGCAGTAAGTGCACTCGACTGCTCCTCTGAATCGACTCCAACTTCTGACGTCGCCGCCCTGCAGTGTACCAAGCGCTGGACTACCAGATCGCCACAACGGTGCTGGCGGGCATCGCTGCCGTGCTGGCGCTGTCGCCGTTTCTGCTTCTGCGCGTGGGCGCAAGACTGCGAGCGGCCAGCCCGTTTGCTGTCAAGCTCGAGGCAGAGGCAGAGGCGGAAGCGCGTGCGCAGCCTGGTCGAGACCGGCAATGACATAGATGCTCCCGGACGATGCGCCGACTCGTGCGGACCATGTCTGCGCTCTGCTCCTCGTTCCACCGGACACTGTGCCAGGCCCTCTCGTCTCTCACCATGCGCCAGGCCGTCTCTCTTACAGATCATCATTCCCAGCCCTCTCCCATCCTCCGCTCATGCGCCGTTCGGGTGTCCCGAGTTGGCCGACGGCACGTACTTCCAGGTGCCGCCCTCCTTCTCCAGACGCTCCTTGGCCTCGGCCATGGCCCACGTCTTGATGCTGCGAGAGAGAGGCACCCGTTAGACTTTGGCCATCGCGAGATGAAGAGAAGAGAGCGGACGACACGGAGCCTAGCCGCCACAGGCAGCGAACCGCGCACGGCGCTGGGGCAAGCGCGGCGTCCACTCCACTCGCAAAAGCAGCGTATGCACCGGGCCCGAGAGGCCCACAGAGCTGCGGCGCTCCTCTGGACTCTTCAACCAGCAGCATAGGCCGCGGCCAGCAGCGCACAAGCAGGCCGACGTCGCCCGAGCCGGGCGCGACCTCGTTGGGAGCAGGGCGCCCCTTGCGCCGCTCTCTTTAGCAGAGAGCTCGGCACTCGGCCCAGACGGAGCACCGTCGCCTTGGAAGACGCTATGAATGTCCAGAGCTGGCAGTGAACCTAGCACACGGCTGTGTAGAGCGGGCAAGTCGCAGCATGTAGCTCGAGCCCGGCACCACTACGACAGATGCGAGCAGAGCTGCGCTTCATGCACAGAGTGCTGCTTCCAGCCTCGAGCCTCTCCTGGCGCTCATACAGCCAGAGACGCCTCATTATGCCCCTCTTTGCCCCTGCTCCTGCCGCTCTGCTCTTGTCTGGCGCGCACGACTCACCTCGTGTCGGGCTTGTACCACAGCAGCACAGTTGCGAGGCCCATGCCGCCCCACATGCCCCAGAACCACATGCGCTCCCAGTCCTCCTTCTCGCGGCGCTGGCCCTTTGCCAGCGGCTGCAGGGTGTGCAGCGTCAGCGCCCGGCATTCTAGCGACGCCTACTGCCTCCAGCCGCACGCACCTGCTCGGCAAAGAGACGGCCCGAGGGCTGGTTGTATGCGCCGCCGCCGCTGGCGTGGCGCACGCTGCGCAGCGGCGCGGCGGAGCGCGCGAGCGATGCGCGAGGGAGCGAGGCGAGAGCGCGCGACGAGGACATGGTGAGTGGGTGCGCGAGGTGCGGAGGCAAGCCGGGTGCGCTGCGATGCGGGCTTGGGAGCGGCGCCGCGGAGCCGGGCAGCTGGACGCGCGCGGCGGCGGCGATGGCTTGGTCGCACGGCGTCGCGCACGTGGCGTGCGTGGCCTGCTCCTCTGGCTGGCGGCAGCGGCGCTCCACATCGGGCGCAGCAAGCGCCTGGCCTCCATCGCGCCCGCCCCGCACTCGCCCCGCCTCGGCCCCGCGCATCCTGCCCTTCCACACTGCCTCTGCCACCTCTGCTCCTCTTGTCCACTGCGCATCCGCACCGCCCGGCGCGCGCCATGCCCGCCACGCTCGCGGCACTCCGCCGCGGCAGCGCCTCGTCGCAGCCCAGCAGCCAGGCGCCGCCGCAGCCTGTGCAGCAGGTGCCGCAGCCCGCACCGCAGCAGCCACAGCCGCACCGCTCGCCCTCGCACCGCCGCGGCGCCTCGAGTGCCGGCTCGGCGCCCGAAAGCGAGGCCGACGACGAGTTCGGCTCGGGCGACGACGGCGACGACGGCGACGAGGCGGCGCTCGACGACGAGGGCACGGCGGGCGAGCAGCTGCGCAACGAGACGACCGTCAAGAGCGGCTACCTGTACAAGCGCGGCGAGAAGCGCAAGGTGAGCTTCGCACACAGCCGCTGCCGCAGCGACGCTTTGTCTGTGCTGACACGCGCTCGCAGAACTGGAAGAAGCGCTGGTTCGTGCTGCGCTCGTCGAAGCTGTGCTACTACAAGAACGAAAAGGAGTACCAGCTGCTGCGCTTCATCGACATGGGCGACGTGCACACGGTGGCGTCCATCGAGCTGAAGCGCGTCGAGCATGCGTTCGGCATCGTCACGTCGTCGCGGCAGTACTACGTGCGCGCCTCTTCGAAGGCCGACAAGGAGAGCTGGCTGGCGGCGCTGCTCGACGTCAAGGAGCAGGTGCGCCAGCGCAGCACCATCACCAGCTCGCACGAGCGCGACGACGGCGACCTGCCGACGCCAGGCGAAGGCGCAAACACACCGACGCCGCAGACCATCTCCGTCACTATCCCCGGCGCGGGCCGCTATGATGCGCCAGCCCGTCCTCGCGCTATTCCCGGCTCGTTGGCGTCGCCCGGCGGCAGCAGCCAGCAGGCCGGCGCCTCGCGCGACGGCCTCGCCTTTTCGCCACTCACCGCCACGTCGCTCTCCGCCAGTGCGTCCGAGGGCGAGCACGGCGGCCAGGGACTGCGTGCGGCGGCGGGCGCGAGCGCCGAGCAGTTTGGTCTCAGCTATGCCAGTCAGTCATCTGCCGGGCAGAGCTTCGGCAGCAGCCCGCCGGCGCTGCGCAATGGCGCTGCGGCAACGGCAGCGGCCCCGAGTGCGGCCCGCTCGCCGTCGCCGCATCTCTCCAGCGGCGAGGTGTCGCAGAGCGAGGGCGCGGCACGGCGGCGCTCCGTGCGTCAGGGCTCGTCGAGCGACAGGCCGCCGCATGCGCCGCGCGACACGTCCGTCGGCTCGTCGGGCGGCGAGGGCCGCACGACTGGCTGGAGCCTCAAGCCGGACAGCGCACCAGGCAGCGGCGCATCCGCGACGGCTGCCGCAGCTGCTGCCGCTGCTGCCGCCGCGGGTGCGATGAGCTCGTCGGATGAGGAGGAAGAGGACTGGGATGAGGACGAAGTCGCGGACCTGGCCATGCCGCTACCCGGCCAGCCTGTCGCCGCTCCTGCTCAGCCTCAAAGCGCCCAAGGAACGCCGTCTGCCTCGCGCACCGCACCCTCGGCGCCGCAGACACCGCAGCGCGCCACGGATCCGAACAAAGTCATCCACCAGGGCTACCTCATGAAGCAGAGCTCGCGGCGCAAGACGTGGCGCAAGCGCTGGTTCGTCCTCACCGGCTCGACGCTGATGTACACGCGCAGCCACATGGTGAGTGCCGCACAGAAGAGGCCACATGCAGCAGAACGCTGACTCTCTCGCCGCTCACAGGACGCAAAGGCGAACCGCGCCATTCCGCTCTCGTCCATCCTCGATGCGCTCGAGTACACGTCGAAGAAGACTGGCCAGCCCGTCGGCGGACTCAGTGCGCCGGGCGGCGGTCCGCAGAGTCCCGTTCTGCAGAGCCCGTCGCACGCCGGCGCGCCCTTTTCGTTCAGCCTGCCGTCTGCCGAGGGCGCCAATGCGTCAGCCGGCTCCGATGCGGCGGCACCTGCTGCTGCTGCTGGACAGTCGGCCGAGGCGACACCCACAGCAGCGCCCGGAGCTGAGCGGGGCGCCTCTGCTCCGCTGCTGTCGCCCGGCGCATCGACGTCTGGCACTCCCGCAGCCGCCACGCCGTCTGCGAGCGCAGTGTCTGGCGTCACGAGCGGCCTGTCCAACATCGGGCTCGGCATGGGCGGCGTCAGCGTTCCCGGCGTGGGGCGCGGCGAGTCGCAGAAGCGCAAGAAGGAGCACTGCTTCAAGATCCTCACGCCCAAGCGCACGTTTGTCGTGTGCGCACCGACGGAGGAGGAGGAGATCAAGTGGCTCTCGGCCATCCAGGCGCTGCTCACGCGCACAAGAGGCCAGACGCAGCCGCCCGCCACGCCCACGCCGCAGCTCGCTGCGCCGGCGCCGGCACCCTCGGCCACGCTCGGCTCGCCGACGAGCGCCTCGCAGAGCGCCAAGACGGCACTGCCTGCGCGCCCGGTGCGCAGCGCAAGCTCCAACTCGGGCGCCACTGGTGCGGCACCAGTGCAGACAGCGGCGCAGACCCTCGACGAGGAGCGCTCGCCACAGCGGCCGCGCGTGCCGAGCAACGCCAGCCATCGCAGCATCGGCGCGAGCCAGGCATAGCGCGGTCGGGAAGACACCTGCGGCAGTGCTCCCGGCGTTGCTCCTTCGTCCTGTCGATTCGTGATATCCCCTCTCTGCACCACTTCCCTTTCCTCTGCGCTGCATCACCTGTAGATCCTCCGTCGGGCGCCTACAACCCTCTTGCACGTCTGTTCATAGCGTGTGTGTTCGATTGCGAGGCTCGAGATGGGATAAAGGAGGGGCCTGCCAGATTAAGCGGCCAATGGCGCGGGCGACAAGTGACTAGGAGCGGCAGATATACGGATGCGAGGTGCGGAGAGATGCGAGGCGGAAGCGCAGAGAGAGCGAACAGAATCGCTCGGTACTGCAGGAGCCGCTTACTTCTTGCTCTTGGCCTTCTTCGTCGGGCGCTTCTCCTCCTCCTCGAGGTCGATCTCCTCGTCGTCCTCCTCGTCGTCCTCGTCCTCCGAGTCGTAGTCGTCCATGCCCTCGAAGCTGGCGTAGAACGTCAGCTGTGCCCGTGCAGGCCCTCACACGACACTCACTCCTCGAAGCCGACGAGGTCGCCGGTGTAGAAGCTGATGGCGTTCGGGAAGAACGTGTTGACCATGGCGTCGCCGAGCGCGTTCTGCGGAATGTGCACATGTGTGAGCAGGGTGCCACCAGCACCAGACCACGCCGAGCACTCACCGTGACCTGCTCGTCGATGGCGTCGAAGAAGCTGGAGAAGAAGGAGCCGGGCTGGAAGTCCTCCTCGCCGGGCTTGCTGAGCGGCAGCTGCTTGGCGAGGTTCTTCTCGTCGGACGTCCACTCGATCTCCGTCTTGTGCGGCGTCACGTCCTCCACCCACTCGCCCTCGTCGCTGCCGAGCGGCGCGGCGTCGGCCTTGACGGTGAACTTCTTGACGAGCGTGTTCGACTTGAGGTACTCGTTGTCGCCGAACTCGAACGTGACGGTGGCGCTGCGCGGATCCTGCTCGTCCTGCTCGACGTTGATCGAGACGAGCTTCTGCAGCAGGTCCTGGTCCTTGTCGTCGACGTAGGCGGCAAGGTGCGGGCAGTTGCTCATCTGCCACGGATGTCAGCGCATGTACGGCAGCAACAGCGACTGCACTTACCGCCTTGTACCAGAACTGCGGCACGTCCTTGACCGTCTCGGCGCGCTTGGCGTAGAGCGGCTTCTGCAGCTTGGCCGCGTGGCGCTCTGCAGCACGGCGTGAACACGGTGCGGGTAAGCCGCGCGCCGCTGCCACTCACGGATGTCGCCGTCGACCTGCTCAAACTCCTTCTTCAGCGCATCGACCTTGCTCACTGCGAGGCGTGTCAGTGGAGGCGTGCGGGGCGCCGCGGTGCATGCCGCACGAGGCTGCGACGTGCACACGCGGCGGCGGCGGCTCGAGCAGACGCACGCGTGGCGGGCTCAAACTCGTAGACGTTCATGGTGTGCGTGTGTGCGGTGTGTGGTGCGTGATGTGGTTGAGAGTGAAGCGACGGCGGCAGGCAAGTCGCCGACACGGCGCTGCGAAGATCTTCGGGCGTTGAGCGCTGTGCCACACGGGCACGTCGGCAGTGTGTCGCGCGAGCGCCCGTGCGCTGCTGCGCCGCCCGGGTGCCGCCGAACTTTTGCCTGCCGCTCCACACGGCGGCACGTGACGCGTGTTTGTCCGACGCGCCGCCAGCGTCGGGCCGCGGCAGCCCGACGCGTGTGAGCATCACGCAACACCTGGGCCAGCGGAGGGGCCCATCGACGCTGCCACCACCACCTTCACTCCTCAGCATGTCCGAGCCAGCTCGCCGCTCGCCACGCAAGGGCCGCAGCTCGCTTTCCGCCGCCGCAGCCAGCGGCACCGCTGCTGCCGGCAGCGCCGCCGCCTCGTCGTCCAAGCCGCGCCTCGCGCGCCGCCCGCAGAGCGTCGGCGGCAAGCAGCTGCAGGCCATGGCCGAGGAGCTCGATGCCGCCGCCGCCGAGCCACGCCTCGACGACGATCTGCTGCCGGCGTCGCGCCGCCACGTCGTAAGCAGCTTGCATGTCGCTCGCAGCCCGGGCCCGGCTCACCCTCCTCTGCAGCCCGGCCCGCGCAAGTCCTCCATCCGCACGCGCGCTCCACAGGTATTTGCCAGTCCGTCCGGCGTCGTGCCTTCTCCTACGACGCGCAAGTACGTCTCGTCCGGCCTCAACCTCACTGCGCCGCTTGCGCCGCTTGGCTCGTCGAGCAGCATCAACCAGGTGCTGGACGACGCCGGCGTCGCACCACCGGCAGCAGCCAAGCCGCCGGCCCTCGTGCGCTCGGCATCGACGCCGGCTCTGGAGAGCGCCGACGCTGCAGCGACAGAGGCGCATGCAGCAGCAGCGGCGTTGGAGAGCAGCGCCAGAGAGCCTGCTGCCGCCTTGGCCTACTCTGGCTCGCACACCATCGCCATTGGCAGTGAGGGCAGCGGGCGCAGCGATGCGGCAGTCGCAGCGGCGCGCAAGCGGCGCGTCACATTCACACGCATGGTGGCCCGGACGTGAGTGAATGCGGAGAGGCTGCGACTGACATCGCTGACGTGTGCCCCAAGCGACTTTGAGCGGGACGAGCCGACGATGCGCATCCAGCCGGCCGGCAACGCAGAGGGTCCGCTGCTTCCCGACACGACCTCCTCGTCGGTCTCGCGCGCCACGTCCGACTCGGACAGCGATTCCGAGGATGACATTGATCTGCTCATCGCCTCGTCGTACCGAGAGGCGGGCGCAGCCGGCGAGGACAGCAACATGGACATCTCGGAGCTGACTGGCGCTCAGCCAGCGGGCGACCAGTCGCAGAGCATGGAGTTCACGCAGGCGCTCGGCCGCGTCGTGTCTGCCCAGGCCGGTGCAGCGCCGCAGCGGCGCCGCGATTCTGGCATTCCGGCGCAGCGCTACGTCGAGGGCGAAGACGACGAGGATGACTCGTCGTTCGACGACTCGGTGGACAACGACGCGGCACTGCAGCGTGCGACAGACGACAATCGCACGCAGACGATGGAGTTCACGACGGCCGTGGGCGGACTTGTGCAGCTCAACGGCCAGGCGACGCTCGATGAGACCATGGAGGAGGCGATGGAGATGGACGAGAGCGCCATGGACATGACGCAGGCCCTTGGCGCCATTCAGCACGTGGCGCGGCGCAGCAGCCTGGCCGCACCGGCAGCGGCCGCTCCACGGCGCTCAGCCGCGCCGCGGCGTTCGCGCGCTTCGGTCGCACAGACAGAGGGCGAGCAGTCGATGGCGATGGACATGACGCAGGCGTACGGCGCCATTCGCTCTGTTGCGGGCCAGAAGCGTGCGGCAGACGAGACGTTCGACACGGACGACTGGGACGACTCGGCAATGATGCCAAACGCAGCAGACGCCTCGGCGATGGACATGACGATCGCACACGGACGCATCAACAGTCCTGTTCGACCGACTACCGCCTCGCCTCGCAAGTCGCACGCGCCTGTGTCGCCGCATCGTTTCGCCCTCGCTCCTCCTCGAGGCGTGGCCACCACGCCTTCGAAGCGCCAAGCGCTCTCCGGCGCCGGCTCTCGGCCACAGTCGCCCGCCAAGACAGGCACTGTCTCGCAGCGTGCCTCACCCGCAAAGTCGATGTTTGCTCAGCCGAGCCCGGCGCGTGCCAACTCGCCGACGAAGTTCCGGCAGTCGCTGCGCGGCGCACCGTCGCCTGGCGCAGGCACGCAGTCGCCAGCACGCCGTGTGCCGGTGGCGCGTGTCTCGGTGCCCGCAGCGCCTGCGCTGCAGCTCGAGACGGTCAAGCCCGAGGCGCCGGCTAGCCCTCTTGCACCTGCCGTCGCGCAAGAAGCACGAGCGCTGAGTGCGCCCGGCCGCAAGGCCTACGTGCCGGCCGCCGCGTCTGGCCCATCGCGGCCGCGAAGCAGCTTCATGGCGGCCACCTATGCGCCCGAGCCGAGCGACACGTCGACGTCGTCGTTCCACAGCGCCCGGATGGGCAGCAGTGAGGCCGAGTCGCTGCGTGCCGTCTCTGTGTCCGAGTTCTTTGCGCTCCTCGGCGTGACGTTCCACGAGGGCATCACTTCTGCGAGCCGCCGGCAGGTGGAGCGTCCTGCCTCGGCGCCCGAAGAGCGCGCAGGTGTGCAGACGATGCGCATGGCGAAGGCCGCAGCTGGCAGTGTGCCGATGCTGGATGGCCTCGTCACGGCCTGTCGTGAGCTGCAGCAGCACATCCAGAAGGGCCGCGCCGAGCTCACAGAGACGGAGACGGCCTTTCTGGAGCAGCCGCCGCCCTTTGTCCACGACGTGCTCACCTGCGAGCCGGATGCGCGCAAGGAGTCCGAGGTGCGTTGCGCGCCCCCTGCGCCGTCGACGTTCTGCTGACGCACCACCTTGCCACACAGGCACAGTGCAAGCTGCAGAAGTCGGCAGCACGTGCACACGCACTCGAGAAGTACTACGGCTGGCGGCTCGACAATCAGTTTGGGCCGGAGCTCGTGGCGCTGCTCGAGACGAACCGTGATCGGCTGCAGGCGGATGCGCAAGTCGTGCAGACCGAGGGCGCGGCGATGCGCGAGCGCATCTTGCCGGCGCTGCGGGCGCGCCGCGAGGAGCTGGCGCGCGAGCTGAGCCGCGAGAAGCGAAGACGCGAGCTGATTGCCGAGGCGGACCCGGCTGAGATGGAGGGGCTGTACGAGAGCATCGAGGAGCAGGGGTGAGTGACGCTGCTGCGTCGGCTTTGCCGCTGCCGGACATTCACGCTGATGCAACACGCGCAGGCAACATCTCGAGGGCATCCGTGCACGCAACGGCGAGCTCGAGGAGCAAGTCTCGCGCGTCGATGCACGCCTCGAGGAGGCCAACGGCAAGCGCGCCAACATTGAGAGCGCCATTGCCGAGGCGCGCGCCGTGTATGAGCAGATCAAGGGCTACACCAAGGGCGAGGCTGCCCGCCTGCTCCGTGAGTGGTCGCCGCCTTTGCGCGTGTGTGTAGGGCGTCTGCTGACCTGTTGCGCGTCCAGGCGAGGTGCGCAACCTGGAGGCACTGCATCTCTGGCGTCTCCGCGACGACTCGGCCGACGGCGTGCTGGAGCTGGTGCACGACGGTGCACTCGAGGTGACGCTGCGCATCGACGAGGAGGGCCACGTGCCGTCTTACGACCTGGCGCTTGCGCCAAGCGCCCAGAAGAGCCCGGTCGCCGTGTGGGCACTGCAGGTGCTCACTGAGGCCAGGGAGCGCAATGCGGGCGCAGACATGGTCACGGTACGTCTCGCGTCTGCTTGCTAAAGATCTAATCTCACCCCTGGCCCGCAGATGATGCGCGACATTGCCCGCTCGTGGACGCGCACGCGCTACGTGCTCGCCGCGCACGAGCATCTCAACACGCTCTTCCCGAGCACGCTGACCGCCGTGGCCTCCGGCAAGTCCAGCATGCTGCTGCAGGCCGACGTGCTGCTCGTGCGTCGGCGCGCCAAGCTCGTCGTCAGTGTCGAGTGTGCGCCGCCGAGCCTGCTCGAGCGCGGCGCCGTGCTTGATGCCGAGAAGGTCAGCGTGCAGCTCGTCTATGGCAACGTCGAGTGAGTAGCAGCGAGGCTTGCTTCTGCCGAGGCCATTGCTGACGCTAGCTCGCAGTGCTGCCGCCGTCACGGCCCAGATCGCCGACTGCCTCGGTGCCTCGACGGCCAACGACGCCCTCGCCAAGGCCGTGCTCGAGGCCCGCGCCACCTTTGACGCATGATCGTCCCATGCCATCTCTTTGCTGTCTGTCTTGCTCGGCACTCCTGTCTCCTTCTGTACCTGCTTGTACTGCCTACGTGTACGTCTATGATATCCCTCACGCCCAGCGTCATGTGTTCGAGTCTCAAGGTGCTCTGCAGACCCCGGCCAGAGGTTGGTGACACACGATCACACAGAGCGCAAGGATGGAGGAACGACTCGACTGCAGCTGGCATTCAACCCATTGTTGTGCCTGCAGAGGCTGGCGAGGAAGCGGAGAGAGCATGGCCACGCGCACTCGTGTGCACGCGCGGTGCTCTCTCCACTGCTCGCCGATAAGAACAGCCACAACAGGGGAGTGAGGCTGATGAGGCACTCGGCAGCGGATGCGAGTGGGATAGGCGAAGGACAGGGAAGGAGGTGAAGTGATGTGGGAACGTGATGATGAAGAGAAGACGCGAAGAGCAGAGCAGAGAAGGGCAGAGACAAGAAGAAACGATAAGAGGAGGACGAACGTGTTGAGAAGGGTGGGAGGTGACGAGGAGAGGAAGGACTGCGGGCCGGCGTGACGCGAGGCCCAGGCAGCAGTGCGCACAAGACTCATCAGGGCCCCTGTGAAGTCTCCATGTGAAGACCTCATAGGCGCACTGATGCAGTCACAGTGCCCGTTGCTGTCGAAGCCTTCTACACACCGACTCGCACGCGCCCGGTGAACGACCTTGATGGGTGCCGACGGTGCGCAGGCCGTGGCGAGCGACGAGTGACGATGGAGAAGGAGGGCTAGCGCCTGCGAGAAAGACGGGCTGCTCGTTCTGCGACATGCTCAGCCAACGTCGGCGCAAGAGCGCTTGCATCAACCCTGGCCGAGCACGTCACATGAAGAGAGCCGTCCTCATCGCCTGTGATTAGCTCTCTTCCTGCGCCATGCGCAAGGATGTGGCGAAGCAGATGAGCGATCGTGGTGTTTGATGGGCCGAAGAAGAAGCGCCTCGAGATCGAGGCGCTGTCGAGGCTCGGACGCTTTGTGAGCGGAGCAGATGTTGACGAGCGAGTGGCTGGACGACGACGACGTCGTGCACTTGCATGCCAGCGTGAGGCTTGTTGGCGCGAGCGACGGTCCTGCTACTGACGCTGCGGCGGCCTCTGCCGTGATGGTGATGCAAGAGCCGGCCTCTTGCGTCGCCATTACAGCCGGACCGACCTCGAGGCCGCGTTGCGCCGGCTGCGTGCGTCGCGCGCAGTGCCGAATTGTTGGGCTCGGCGTTGATGAGATGAGTCGAAGCGGAGAGAGTCTTGCTAACGCCAGTGCTCGACGGCGCAAGACGCACATGAGCTCGGACTGAGACAGAGACCTGGCAGCAGTGTCAGTGCTTCGATCGTCTTGAGTGGCAGGCGCCGTGCTCACGAGTGAGACACGTTTCCAATGCACCAAGGCAGGGCGACGCCGACGACGACGAGGGCCCTCCCCAGGCGCAGACAAAGCGCTCTCACTCGTGTAGATGAGAGCCAGAGGACGAAGGAAAGGTGAGACAAAAAAAGGCCGAAGAGCTGAAGGAGAATGAAGAGACGGACAGAGCTGAAGGTGGTGGCGGAACGGAAAGCGCCGCGCTGAGCTCGCCGTGCGCTTTTGTGGACGAGCACTCGACTCCTCTGCTCCCTCTCAAGCGCGACCCGAGAGAAGGCTGCAGAAGCCGAGCGCCGACATGTGCCGCAGCAGCTCCGGCTCAGGGGTGCGCAATCGACGTCGGCCGAGCGCAGCAGGCCGGGCCCACGCCGGGCCGACTCGGAGGTTCAGACGGATGGCCTGCCTCTACAGCGTGACGGCGAGCCGTACGCCGCCGGACAAGGTCGGAGAGCACAGGGGTCATCCGCCGCGCCACGACTCAAATGAAAGGCAACCTTTGCTGCCGGATGCTGGATGTGTTGAGCGCGACAAGGCTCAACATGCTCGCGCTGTCGAGACCTCTTATTGGCGTAGCAGGGTGTAGAGCGCAGCTTCATGTCTGCTGCTGTGTGCTCGACAGCACCAGAGGTGCGGTCGCTCGTTGCGCTGGGACAGCAGCCTGCAGGGAGCTGCGTCCTTTGGCCAGACAGGACACACACGAGGCCTTGACGCTGCTGCATGCTGCCAGCTCCAGTCCACGGCGGTGCGGGCGTTTCTCTGCAAGTCTGCCTGAGAGCGTTGCATGCGAGTGCGAGACTGCAGGGTGCTCAGCGCTTCGCTTGCCCAGCGGCGGGGCTGAACGCTACCCAGGGCCTGCCGGGCTTGTCAGGCACGCCGTCGAGTCCCACTCGCCGCGCCGGACGTGCGTGCGCCGTGCACCGCTGCTGCTGCTGCGCCCTCCGCTCGGCTTTGCCTCATAAGCACCTCACGCACTCGCTCGCACCTCTCTTTCCCACCACCACAACGGCCGCTCGCACCAGCACCGGCACCCGCACCGTAATTCTCTCCACTTTCTTCTCTCTCTCTCTCTCTCTCTCTCTCTCTCTCCTTCTCCTCCTCGGCAGCCTTGGTGAGCACTCTGCCGGCCCGTCACTCGCTCCGACTGCTGACTCACTCGGCTCAGCGCCGCCGCCTCGCCGCCGCCTCGCCGCCGCCTCGCCGCCGCCTCGCCGCCGCTTCGCTCCGTCGCCCGCTCTGCCTCACTCTCGCGCCAGCATGTCCGACGCCACGCATGGCAGCGCCGTGCGCGGTGGCGGCGACAAGCCGCAGCCCTCTCTCCGCCTTCCTCCCAAGATCAAGAGTCCAGACGATCTTGGACCGCTCCACAGTGCATTCAAGCGCTGGAAGAAGAACTTCATCGTCGAGTCGGTCGACGTCCAATACAAGAAACCGACGCAGGAGGATCGCAGAGAGCTTCTCAAGCGCTACCAGACGGTCTTCATTCCATGGATTAGCCGCCGGACCGGCCGACCCTACGTGCCTGGACCCAATGCTGGATTCTTCGAGTTGTGCTACGTCGACAGCGGCGAGATTCCTCTTAGCCAAGTCGCATTGAACGTAAGCGACGACCTAGGCGTCTTCCTCCTCTTCTTGCTGGAAGCAGCCCGAACCAGCAACGACTTCGACGACAGCTTCACAGCCGAGACGCTCGAGTACTACGCGACGGTACTCATCGAGATCACCAAGCAGCGCATTTACCAGACGTATGCTCGCGATCACGAGAACGCGGTCATCGCGCGCGCCTGCATCATCGAGTCCCACAACGGAGTACGCCACCAAGTGAGGAGTGCCCAGCGCTGGCTCATCGAGCAGTACAAGCTGTCAACGGCTGTGAGTACAGGCGTGGACAAGATGATGCAGGGCAAGGGAGACTGTGCCGATCGCACGTGCCCCAGAAGGGGCATTGAGGTGGTGAACCGCTATCTGTCTCCCTCGTCAGGACAAATGCTTACGCCAAGTCTCTCCAGCAACAGCTGCAAGAGGCCAAGGAGGCCGAGCGCGCCTCACGCATCGCCGCGCTGCGTCCGCTCTGGCTCCAGCAGACGATCGAGAAGAAGCGACTCAGTGCCGAGTGGCACTGCATGCAGGCTGCGCAGGACGACGAAGATGTGCGCCGCATCGCCGAGCTGGAGCGCAACGTGCCCGCCGGCGCCGAGCTGTCGTTCATGGAACTGCCGGTGGATGTGCGCGCCAGGATCATGGTGAGAGCTGCTGCTGTTCTGCTCGGTGTCCTCATCACTCGTTCTGACCTGTCGGACCTACAGCGCAGGTGAATGTAGATGCACGAAGCCTAGCTCCCTCGCCGGACGACGGGCGGCACTGGTAAGTCTGACCAAGTTTTTCGTGCGTCGAGCGCCGACTGACGCAAACTTCAGCCGCCGCAGATGTCCGCACCCAAGAGTCCCTCAAGAGCACGCACGTCCACGCATTCGTAGCTGCACAACGTCACCTCCGCCCGTACGAGCCCGGCCAGCACACCTCCACACTCTCGCAACACGTCCATACGCCTCACACCGTTCCGTTCCGTTCAGCTCATCATCAGCCGCCCGCCGGCGTGATGGCTCGCACGTCACGTTCGCACGTCTCGCCCGCGAGCCACCTTCTACTTCACCTCACCCCTGTCCCCATTCCGGCATCACTTTTGCACACTAGTCGCGACTCGACCCGTCCACCTCAGCCTGTAGCTCCCGTTCCACTTGTGGCATCGCCTCTGCCTGCTGCCCGTCTGTGCTCTCTCGCACAGACACGCGCGGCACAACGAATGCACACTCCTCACAGCCCACTCTTCTCTCATGCGTGTGCAGAGACTCTCACGTTTTGTGAGGGTTCGCGCAGATGGCACGACGAAGCACGAGGACAGCGGCTTGAGCGACACGGGCGTCCGGCAGCTCGCGTGCGCGCGCCGCGGCCAGACAACGTCGCTGTTTCGCATTCGAAGCGTGTTCTGGCTCAGACTGAATAAGATGACGCAAGAAGGGGCATCATGCGACCCTTGGCTTGGCAGCATTGATGCTGCGACGCCCACGAGCCGGCAGATGCACACTTGCCGGCAGACGTTGGCACGTGGAGGACGTGCGCGCCGCGGCGCACGGCACGGCGCCCGCTGCGCACTCGCTTCAGCTGCGCTCGCAGCAGAGCCAACGGCTTCGCTCCGCACCACCACCTCGCTCAGCCCCTTTGCATCATCCTCTCCTATCCATCTTGCATCCGCCACCCGCACCTCTCTTCTGCTCCAACAAGCAGCCGCCTTTGCGCCGCTGCGCTGCGCCCCTGCCGTCTCATTGCCCAGCACTCGCCCTCACTCGCGCCAGCATGTCCACCAGCGGCGCCGGCGACAACAAGGACGCGCCCATGGGTCCGTCGCTTGACGAACTCCTCCGTCAGGCAGAGGAGCGCTGGCGTGCTGCGGCAGAGTACGGAGCTGAGGACGAAGAGATGGGAGATGAGGATGAGATGGGAGATGAGTGGGACGAGTCGGACGACTCGTCAGTGATGCCGACGCAGAACCTCAGCGGCCCGGTATGGGCGTGGCTCATGCTGCGCTACATGCACGAGTACATGCCGCTGCACAAGCAGAGGGTCGGTGGTACCTGGCCCGACGATGGCTTCGGCTTTGCTCTGCACGTCGATGGCGGTCACGCCAGCTCCGCGTTCGACATCGAGCGCCTCGTGTCGTCTCTCTGCGGCTACCTCAAGTATCTGCTGCCGCTGCACAAGAGCCAGGAGGAGTACGACGCAACTTTCGATGCCAGAGTGCTCAGCTCCATCGCCAAGGCCATCATCGGCTTCACCGACAGCGTCTGCCAGGTGGCATGTGGCGACGACACGATGAAGTACTGCTTCTTGAGCGAGCTGGTCATTGAGGACGAGGAGCGTGGCGTGCGCAGCCAAGTCAAGCGCTGCCGCGACGAGCTCATTACGGAGCACAACATGGCCTACGTGGTGAGTGCTTGCCAGAAGAGATGCAGGGGGGCGGCCTGGGCGTGTAGAGCAAGGATCAACTTGCGGGCAAGTCGTAGTGTGCGGAATGGAAGCAAGCAGCGGCAGTGCATGCGTTCTCCGTCGTGACATTGTCTGCTGACCTCCTTTGACATGCAGTGCAGCCTGGACAACCGCATCATGACGTGGCCGCACGTCGCAGTCTTCTGCATCAACGAGGTGCAGGAGCAACGCCAGCTGGCTCGCATTGTGGCAGCGCAGGAGAAGATGCTCGAGGACTACAAGTGGGATCTGAGCGTGCAGAACGTCCGCAAGGCCTGCCTCAAGTGGATGGCCGAGCACAGCAGCTGCCCCTTCTGCCCGCTCCACGCCAGCTTCAACGGCGCGGCTGGCACGCACCTCGACAACACGCATCCCGAGGTCTTCACTGCGCTTGCTGCAGGCGCTCCGCTTCCTCAGGACAGCATCAGCACGGCTCTGCGTTACGAGAAGCAGCCAGAGCTTGGCACCGACCTCCTGCGCTTTCTCCTGCATTCGGAGACCGCAAAGCCCTGCACGCAGAGTGCATGGGCTCAGCGTGCCGCGTCGTCGAGCTCGGTGAGCCTGCTTCTGTGTGAGGCGCGAGCTTGACCAGCGCTGACTTGCACTGCCTCTCTCAGCGCCAGAGCTAAGCGCGCTCGTCGCTGCTGCCGCTGCCGCTGCCACTCCTCAGAGCTTCATCCGTTCGTCCGTCTGTCCACAAGTCTGCGTCCTCCTCTCTCTGTCCCGTCCGTCCGTTTGTCAACATTCCGGTAGCTCCCATCCCAGTTCTCATATCGCTGCTGCCTGTGCCCTCTGTACGCATGTCTCACGGCGATTGGCACGTAAATGGTCACCTCTCACCTCCAGTTGGCTCACTCTGCCTGCACATCCTGCCTCTGGGCTCTCCTTTTGCAAACGTGCACACTGAGACGTGCGCGCTCGACTGCTAGCTGACGGGCTTCGGAGTTTGAGTGACGCGAGCGGCTGGCACGATGTGCCTTCTCTTGCTGAGCCATTGGCTTTGCGTCGCGAGCTCAGCTTGACGCTGGACCTCAGTATCTTGTCCCATATGCCTCAGAGCAGTGCATTGCTAGCAGACAGGTTCATATGATGCTGTGGAGCTCACAAGCTTGCGACTGCACGCTCCACGATGGACGTTAGCGCGTGCATGATGCGGTGCAATGGGAGCGGGCACTGGCGCGGCGCGGCGATGCGAGGCTCGCAGCATGATGCCTGGCCTCACAGCGCGCGCCGCCTTCCTTCCTCTCCACCACGCTCTCACCTCGCTCTCCACGCTCGCAGCACACGCCGCTCTCTATCAGTTCAGTCTCTCCGCTCAGCCAACTTCCACCTCAGAGCGCCACGCTTCATCTGGCCGGAGCCGTCCCAGCCGCCCGCCATGTCCACCGCAGCTTCCTCCACCGCCGCAGCCCCGCAGCTCTCCGAGCAACGTGCGTGCCGAGCGCCATTGCGCAGCGCACGTCGCGCTCCGAGCTGACCATCGCTTCTTTTACTTGCGCAGAGGCGACACAGCGCTTTCAGGCGCTGCGCAGCGAAATGACGGGCATTGCGCAGAAGATTGGCGAAATTGAGAGCGAGGGCGAGGAGCACCGGTGAGTGTGCGCATCGTCGTGTGGACGGCTCCAGGATTCAGCAACAGTGGCGAGGCTGCTGTTAGCTCGCTCAGTAGAGTGTCCGCGCTCTGTTGTCCGGCAAGGAACGGTGGGCGGCGCTCGTGGCTGTTGGCGAGAGCTAGGCGAGGACTGTGCATGCTCGTCGCAGCTGGCTCTTGCGCGCCAGAGGCACCAGCTGCCGGCTTGACGTCAGGCCGGCTAAGGCCGCTACTGGACTGCAGCATGCAGAGCCGTGTCTAGCAGCCGCATACGAGCATGCTGTCTGGCAGCACAGCACAAAGAGACCGCACGAGCTGACCACTGCATCCGCACAGCGCCGTGGTGGACACGCTGAAGGCTGCGCAGAAGGTGGACCCGACACGGAAATGCTTCCGCCTCATCGGCGGCGTGCTGGTGGAGCGCAGCGTGGCCGATGTGGTGCCGGCGCTCGAGGCGAACTTGACCAGCGTGAGTGTGCTGCGCTGGAGCGCGTGTAGTGAGACCGTGGCTGAAGCGCGCCCGCTACGCTCGCTCGCACTCGCAGCTCAGACAGGTGCTGGAGAGCTTGGTGGCGCAGTACAAGGGCAAGGAGGAGCAGATTGCGGCGCTGCAGAAGCAGCTCAGCAGTGCGGCATGAGACAATGCACCACTGCGAAAAGTCAACGCAGACGAGCAGAGAGAGAGAGAGAGAGAGAGAGAGAGAGAGAGAGAGAGAGAGAGAGAGAGAGAGAGAGAGAGAGAGACGTCGTCTACGCGGGAGAGCACGAGAGAGAGAGAGCAGTAGCCGGCCTGGCAGCGAGCAGGCTGGCGAGCGATTCAGGCGGGAAGGAGACGATGTCTTTAGATTGCGCAAGTCGCCGGATCCCGAGCAAGCGTGGGCCGGCCTGATTGTCGGCCACATGCACGCCGTGCCACCTCGCTCCTCATTGCTGCAGCACGTCGAGTCTCACGCGCACCTCTTTGATCTACAGCCGGGGGCAAAGACGTCAGCATGCTGCTCCGGCGAGGTTCATCGCGCACTCCGCGCTACTCACTCCCTTGTTGCTCTCCTCGAGCGCCCTGACCACCTTGAGCTCCACCTCATGTGCCTGCTGCAGCGTCGTGCCCGCAGGCATGCACAGCGTGACGTCGACAATCATAGCGACTCCATGCTTGACGCCTGTGAGCTCTTTGAACGTCACGCCCTGCGGTGCGGCCGCCTCCAGCCCGTCCAGCGTCTCCTGCAGCACGCGCGCCAGCTCCTCGCGCACCTCGGGCTCGACGCCGCGGTCCGTGAGATCGCCGAGCGCGGAAAGGAGGAGCTCGAAGCCTTGCTTGCCGATGAGGCCGGCGACGAGCAGACCGCCCAACGGGTCCAGCACCGGGAAGCCGAGCCAGGAGCCGAGAATGGCGAGGAACGTGACGCCCGAGGAGAGCGAGTCGCTGCGGTGATGCAGCGCATTTGCCTGCCGCACGATGGTCAGCGAGTCTGCTGCGCAACATGCCTCTCATATGACGCACCTCGAGCACACTGCTGTTCTCCTCCTTTGCGACCTTGAGCGTGGCGCGGTAGAGCCACTCCTTGACCGCGACGCTGGCAGCTGCGAACCACATGGCGTTGGGATCGAGCAGGCCCGCTGCGTCATCATGGCTGTGCTCATGCAGATGGCTCGCGCCCGACGCCATCGCGCCGGTCCACGCGCCCAGCGTCTGCAGGAACGCGGGCGCGTTGAGCAGTGTCGGCTCGAGGGCGTGCAGCAGCAGGCCGTACGAGTGTGCGCCGATGCCCAGTGCGCCCGCGACGAGCACGACGGAGACGCCCAGCCCGCCCATCGTCTCGTACTTGCCGTACCCGAGCGGGTGCGTCTCCGACGGTGTCCGACGCGACATCTTCCAGCAGAAGAGCGTGACGATGTCGGAGAACATGTCGGAGAGAGAGTGCGCTGCGTCGGCGAGCAGAGAGGCCGAGTGCAGGAGCACCCCGGCAATCGTCTTGGCGATGCAGAGCACGAGGTTGGAGCCGAGGCCGATGAGGGTGATGTTGGAGCCGCGGTCGCCTGGGTGCACACGTCAGCCAAGGTATAGGGCACGCTAGCTCAGCATGCCACAACTCACCCTTGCCCTGCAGCGCCGCAAAGATGCGGTCCGCCTCCTCCGCCGTCACGGCATGGTCGTGGCCATGGTGCCCGTGTGCGTGCGAGTGGGCGTGTGCGCCAGCGGCGTGCGCATGCGCCGCCTGCGGCTTGGCGCGCTGGCGCAGCTGTGCCTCGGCAGCCGTGCTGCTGTCGACGATCTTCTTGCCCATCTCGGACGACTGCTGCTCAGGTTCACGCTGTAGGATCTGCCGCTGAAGGAGTGCGCCAGTCTGCAAGGCAGCACGCTCGATGCCCGCCTCGGCCGCCGAGTTGCGGAACGCGAAGAGTCTGCGAGGAGCGGGAGCGCCCGGCGGAGGAGGCAGGCGAGCAGGCGCGCGCAGGAAGGGCGCGTCGGGCGAGCCAGAGTCGGTGGGGTGGCGCACGAGACGCGGAGGCCCGAGTTGCCGCGGCGGCGGCGCGGCGGGAGCGGTCTGTGACTGCGCCTGGGCGTCGGTGGGCGGCGCTGAGGACAGCGGCGAGGACGGCAGCGGCCGGACAGAGGTGGGGCGGCGCGGCGGCGGCGTGTGCTGCGAGGCGAAGGCGCGGACGAAAGGTGCGGTGAAGCGAGGTGGTGGTGAGAAGGTGCGAGGCGCAAGACGCAGATGGGCAAGTGTGTTGCTGCGGCTGCTCGTGGACGGCAGCACGGACGCGGAGCGGCGGAGGGCAGCGAGACGGCGCGCTTGCATCGGGCGCTGCGCTGCTGCTGCTGCCAGGCACACTTCAGCAGCCGGAAGCACTGGAGGCGTGCGAGCTGCTGCTGGTCGGCAGGAGAGGTGCACGGCGGGACGGGCGGAGGCAGAGGACGGGAAGCAAGGCGCGCTCGCGCCGTCGCGACTGGCGGGGTCCTCAAGCGCAAGCTCGGGCCGGCCTCCTGCGCGTCTCGCGCTCGCCAGGCACGCAACCGGCAGCCGGCAGGGTGCTGGCTGGCGCGACGGAACACAGAGGCACCTCGCATCGCTGGCAGCCACAGGAGCACCTCGCCGCATCCCGCCTGCCGCATGCTATCACACGACCAGCACTGCATGCCCAGCACAGCTTCTCTCCTGCCTGTGCTCGGTCTGCGCTGCTCTGCGCCGCCCACACGAGGCCTCGGCCGTCTGCGGTGCGCGCGCGCGTCCCGCTCCCGCGCTCTCCGACCGCCGGAAGCGGCGCATGCGCCACACGAGCGCCGCGCCGCGCACATGGAGCTCTCGTGCGAAAGGCTGCCCTCGTCCTGCGAAGCATGGCCAGCCGCAGTCTGGACCTCGACGTGCTCACGCCGGCTTCACTCGCAGACGCTGCCTTCAGACAGACTGCACGAGCTCAAAGGGCACGCAGTGCTGCCATCAGGTTGAGCCGTGAGCAGATGCAGGCGAGGCGCAGCTCGGGCTGCACGAGACGACGTCCGGCTGCCGCGCCGCCGCGTCCTCCACACGGCGTGCTTTGCAGCAGAGCGTGTCTCTTGCCGCACTCGAGGCGCAAGACGCAAAGCTCGAGCAGTGCCTGTGTCCGCCTGAGCTGTAACGGCATGCTCGGCGACACGCAGTGCGGGAGGCAGCATTCTTCCTCTTGCGCCGTTAGCACCTGTGCTGCACGAACCCGAGAAGACGGAGCGCAGAGCGTACGCTCATCTCGCGTCCGAGCCAGTGCTGCCGCAGGCTGTCGAGGCGCTGCACGCTCTCACTCATGCAGTGAATTCCCTCAGTCTCTTCTCATCCTTGCAGCCATCCTCGTCCAGGCGCCCGACCTCCTTGCCCTGCGGAGCGAAGGCTGACGTCTCAGCATGGGCGCGCATGCAGCACGGGCCTGGGAGCGGACTCACGTCCTGCCACTTGATGATCGTCGGTACGCCCTGCACGTTGTACTCGCTGCGCCAAGCGTGCGGATTCTGCTTGTTCTGAGGGGCAGTATGTCAGAGCGCTGCGGCGGTGACGAGGGCGGCATACAGCTGGGTTCTCAAAGGTCTAGGCGCAGCTGCCATTCTGCACGCTGCGCCGTCTGTTCGGCATACTGTGCTCTGCTGGAAGCTACACCGATTGGCCTTTCACTCACCTTCCACTCCTCCCTGCCCACCGTCAGCAGCTCGGCCTCGGCGCCGGCGGCGCCGCTGTCCTTGCCGAACACGGCGTGGATGGCGGGCAGCGCGGCGACGCAGTCGGGACACCACGGCGGCGCGCCGCTGCTGAAGAAGATGAGGTAGTGCGGGTTCGCCGGCGTGCGTGCGGCCATGCGCGGCGTGGCGGTGAAGAGCGGCATGGCTGGGAGCGATGGTGCGAGAGGGGCGAGGCGAGAAGAAGCAAGGCGCGCGCAGCTGGTGGTGCCAGTGCGCTGCTGCTGCGCCCGGCGGCGCTGCAACACACACGCGCGTCTGGCATCTGCACGCTTCTTGCCTCCACTCCACCGCCTCCCTCTCCCGTCCGTCACCGCGCCATGTCCGCCAAGCGCAAGGCGTCCGGCGCCGAGTCCGCCTTCGCCGGCAATGGCGCACACGCCTCTGGCAGCGCTGCCTCGTCCAAGCGCGTCAAGTTTGGCAGCGGCGGCGACGACGCCGTCGACACGCTTGGGCACGACGACGGCGATCTCGACCTCGACGAGCAGGACCGCAAGCGCAACCAGCAGGGGCGCAAGGGCCGCCTCGTCACCGACGGCTATGCCTCGGGCGACTCGGTCGACTCGGAGCTCGACGAGGCAGAGATGGAGGACGACGACGACGAGGGCGTCGGCCGCAAGGGCGCACGCGCCACGGCCATCGAGCGGCAGCGCGGCGAGAGCGACGAGGAGGACGACGACATGTTTGCGGAGCCGGGCGCGGGCAAGAAGAGCAAGGAGGGCGACGCACAGCGTGGCGCAGGCAAGAAGTTCCTCAGTCTGGGCGACATTGAAGGGCAGGAGTTCGGCACGGGCGATCGCGTGTCCGACGAGGAGGATGCGGATCCGGAGCTGGAGCTCGAGGACGAAGAGGCCGACAGCGATGATGACGAGGCTGCTGCTGCCGAACGCACGCCTCCCACCAGTCCGGGCGGCACAGTGCAGCGGCGCGAGAAGCGCGAGCGCAGCAAGGCAGGCATGGGCTTCACGCTCGACGGCTTCAACATGAAGGCCGAGATGCAGCAGGGGCGCTTCGACGACCAGGGCAACTACACGGCCAACGCCGCCGACCCGCACGCGGAACACGACGTCTGGCTGCAGGGCCACTACTCGCGCAAGGGCATCCGCGCGGCGCGGGAAGCAAAGGCGCGGCGAGAGAAGGAGGACAACGAGAGGCGGAAGCGGGCCGAGGAAGAGGCGCTGGGAGAGGAGGAGAGCAAGCGGGAACTCTGTCTGCTGATGGAGCCGGGCGAGACGGTGCTGGAGGCGCTGCAACGCTTTGGTGCGCAGGCAAAGAAGAAGCAGAAGCCAAAGGCAGGCGCGAGACGGGCGCGCAATGAGGCGAGCGCGGGCGCCGAGGACACGCCGATGGACGCTGCCTCTTCGAGCAAGAACGGCGCCGCATCAACAGAGAGCTCTGCCGACGCCGCCGCCGCCGAGGCCGCAGGCGATGCGCTGGCCAAGGTGACCAGTCTCGCCTCGTCGCTCATGTCGCGCTTCAGCCTGCTAGACATCTACGACGAGACGTACGAGGCGCTGCTGCGCTCCGTGCGCCGCTCGCAGCTCGAAGGCGCCGACTGGGATCCCGCACGTGCTCGCCGCGCCGCCGCTGCAGCCGCGGAAGCCGCAAGCGAGGCTGCCAGTGCGCCGCTCGACGAGCGGAGCTTCGTCTATCGCTGGGCTCCGGCCTATCTCGCCGCCACCAGTGCAGCTCCAGCACCCGACGCCGAAGTCTTTGGGCCGTATCCGGCCGCAGACCTCAAGGAGTGGGCGGCGAGCGGCTACTTTGGCGAGGAGCGGGAGCGCATCTTGCTGCGCGAGCAGGGTGCCGCAGGGCCATGGCAAGAGTGGAAGGGCGTCTTTGCGGACGAGTCATGATAATGCATCGCACGCATACCGAGCGAGACACGGAGATGACACGGCATGAGCAGGTGCTTGCGAGAGGAGCTAGGCATACAAATAGCGGGGCTGGGAGATGCTCGACGGCGCGGCGCGAGCTCCAGGAAATGGAGCCGCGAGTGAGTAGGGGCACAGGGACGGATCTGGGAAAAGAGAAAGAAGGAGCAAGCTCGGCACGACAGTCTAGGCGGCGGCCCCGCTACGCAGCGCAGCCAGCTGCTGGCGCAGTGCCTCGCTCGACGACGGCGGCGCAGCCGCCGCGGCGCTCTCCGTCGGCGTGTATGCTGAGTCGGCAGACGAGCTCGTCTTGCCAAACTTGGCGCGCAGCTGCGCAAGACGCTCGTCGCTCGTCGAGGAGCGTGCATGGCCGTTGCCCGCCGGCGACGAGGGCGCCGCGTCGATGAGCACCGAGGCGCGCGCCCGGCTGCTCGTCGAGAGCGCCGGTGATGCGGGCGCCGGCTGCGGCGGCGACAGAGGCGCCGCATCGCCGTCCTCGGCGCGGTGGTTGTCGAGGGCGCGCTTGATGTAGCGCTGGAAGATGGGGCCGGTGTTCTGCAGCGAGCGGTCGACCTTGTCGGCCTTCTCCGGGTGGCGCTTCTGGAACTCGTACAGCGCACGGATCGCCGCGCGGCTCTCGTCCTTGCGCGAGATGCGCTCAAAGATGTCTAAGCGGGACGTGTCAGCGCAGGCAGACTGCATCGTGCGGCGCTGGCGCTCACCACGCAGCTCGGCGTTCGCGGCGGCATCTGCCTCGTCCTCGGGAGTGGCGGCCATCGAGGCGCGGGCGCTGCTCGGCACGGCACGGCGCGCAGGCGACATCGGCGGCGACGTGACACCGAGCGCCGAGCGTGTCGGCTCGGTGTTGCGCGTGGTCCGCACGTCGTCTTCCTCCTCGGCGACGGCGGCCGCCAGCACCTCCTCGACGCCCGGCGTGATGGGCGCCACGCCGCGCGCCTCCTTGTTCAGCAGGCGCAGCAGGTATGCGTACACGTGGCTCTCGGCCGGATTCGGCAGCGACTCGAGCATGCCCAGCACGTCCTCGCCGAACGTCTTTGCGTAGGCCGACAGCACGACCTTGATGGTGCGCAGCGGCACCTCGCCGAGCGGCAGGCCCTCGGCCTGGCGCCGGCGCCACTCGCTCGGCGGAATGACCTGCATGAAGGCCTCGACGTCGAGCAGCAGCGGCACCGGCTCCAGCTCGCCGCGCTTCAGCGAGTCGTCGAGGCGCCGCGCCACCTTCCAGAGACACTTTATGATCAGCTCGGCGAACTTGGCGCGCCGTGCTAGAATCTCGCCCTCGAGCTCGCACATGTCCTCGGCCGCCTCGCTCAGCATGAGCAGGCAGGCGCTGTGGTGCAGACGTCAGCAGTTGCTCGCTACTAGGGCGCGCGAGGCGCTCACCTGAAGAGCATGTTGAGGTTGCACGCCGAGAACGTGCGCAGCACGACAATGTTGATGTACTTGCCGTACATCGCGACTTCCTGGTCGACGTCGGGCGCCGATGCTTCGATGAGGCGCTGCAGCAGCTCGGTGAGCAGCAGAATGTACGGCCCGCGCGTGACGTAGCTGCCGAGCGTGCGGCCCAGGCCGTCGGGGCCGTAGACGGGGTTCGAGTCGAAGAAGGACGTGCAGACGACCAGGAGGTACTTGCGCAGACGCGCGTACTTCTCGCCGGCATCGAGCGCAAACGCGCGGTGCACCTGCTTGGACAGTACAGTGGCAAGCTGGTCGGCGTGGTTCGGCAGCGCCAGCGACGCGTCGGAGATCATGCCGTCGATCGTCTTGATGGCAATGACGCTGCGGTCCGCGTCGCTGCTGAGCACCTCGGCGATGGACTGCTCGATGGCGACGTCCTCCTCGGCGGCCTGCCGCGCCTCGTCGTCTTCGTCGACCTCGAGCGGGTCCGACGAGGCCGCGTGGCCGTTGCTCTGCGACGACGGCGGCTTGAGGCTGCTTGGCCGCCCGATGCCGCTCGTGGCCGCCGACGGCGGCTGCAGGCGGCTCTTGGGCGCCATTGCGATGGAAGACGGGTGCGCCAGGCGCGATGGCGGCGCAAGCTTGCTCGACGGCGGCACGATGCTGGACCGCGGCGCAGCGGCCGGCGCAGCGGCGGGTGCAGCCGCAGCAGAGCGTGAAGGCGGCGCCGTCGTGCGCTTGAGGCGCTCCTCGAGCAGCGACTTGTCCTTGGGCGAGAGGCTGCCAACGTACTTCCACACGTCGTCTCCGACAATCTGGTACGCCTCGCCGAGCGCCATGAGCGCCGCCGTGCGCACCGTCGCGTCGCGGTCTGCGATCTGCTTGGCGATCACGGGCAGTGTCTTTGACGGCGTGCACACCTGCAGGCCGTTCTTGGCGATGAGGTGGCCCAGCTCGCCAAGACACTCGGCGCGGACCTTTGCGTTCTTGTGCGGCAGGCCCTCCTCGACGTAGTACGCGAGCAGCTTGCTCGGCGGGAAGATGAAAGTCATGCGCCGGAAGATGTCGCGGATGCGGTCGCGGAACGCGACCTTTGGGTCGCCGAACTTGGCGATGAGGCACGGCAGGAAGCAGTTGGCCTCGTAGTCGCTCATGTGGTACTGCTCGCCGCGCAGCAGCTCGACGAGATGGCCGAGAATGTCCAGACACTTGAGCGAGATGCTCGTGTTGTTGTCCGTCAGGCGCAGCGCCACGTACTTGACGACCAAGTCCGAGCTGGCCACGACGCGCGCGATGCCGTCGCTGGCGCTCAGGCCGTACTCTTCCTCGGCGAACGACGGGCTCGAGGTGAAGTCGGAGATCAGCGTCAGCGCCGACAGATAGTCGCGCTCAGCGTTGTGATCCTTGCTGAACATGGCGTCGACGAGGCTGCCGCTGAGGTGCGGCTCGCACTGGGCGCGCAGCAGGTCGGACAGCTCCGAGCGCGCCACCGCATCTGCGCCGATCCAGTGCTGCCCGCGACCCTCCTTCTTCTCGCGGCCGGCCTTGTACCGTGGGTCGGAGGCGACGAAGGGCGGCGTCTTGTCGGCGGCCGAGGACGGGCCCGCGGCTGCCGAGGCTGCCGCACGGCCCGGAACACCCAGGCGCGACTTGACCACACCGGCGGACGACGAGGGCCCGTCAAAGTCATCGCTGCTCGGTGCAATGCGCGCGGCAGCCGGCGCCTTGAGCGAGCGGCCCACGGCCGTCGGCGCCCGGACGCCTGGCCGCGCGAGAGTCGGCTTGGGCGCAGGTGCCGGCGAGGATGGCCGCGACGGAGATGAGGCGGCGGCGGCTGCAGCAACAGCACGTTGCACCGGGCGGGCCGCCGCCGGGCGCGCAGCAGGTGCCGCAGGTGCCGGAGCTGCCTTGGGCGCCTTGGCTGCCGCCTGCGCCTTGGCGGCGTCGATGATGGGAATGACAGTGTTGCGCGAGGCCGCCTTAAGCGAGTTGGCCTGCTCCATGACGAACTTGTAGCCGCAGCGCATGATGATGTACGGCAGTGTCGCCGCCGACGCCTTGCGCACCGTGGCGAGCTTGTCGTCGAGGCTCTGCACGGCAGGCAGGGCCAGCGGCTGCAGGTCCATGCCCTTCTCCGGCGTGTTCTCCTCGAACCAGGCGGCAAGCCAGCCAAAGAGCTCCTGCTTGAGCATCGGGTTAGCCGCCTTGCTGTCCAGCACGCTGCCGAAGCCCGGCACCAGCGGCGCCAGCCCCGATGCCTTGGCCATGGCCGTCAGCGTGGCGGTGGCGGCCGCCCGCATCGGCACCTTGGCGTCGCCGAGGATCTGCGTGATGGGCGCAGCGAAGAGACGCGCATGCGGCTCGAACAGCTTGCCCATGCCGGCGGCGACCTTGCTCATAACGTCGAGCGCCAGCGTGCGGTTCGCCATGTTGCTGTCGGCGTAGCGCGCCTTGAGCGGGCCGCTGAGCTCCGTCATGTTGCCCTTCAGGCGCGGATGTGCTTCAATCGCGCCGACAATCGCCTCGAGGGCCTCCTTGCGCTCCTTCCAGTTCGCGCTGCCGAGCATGCCCACGGCGTCGGATGGCGTGATCTTGTCGATGTCGATGCGCGGGATGAGCGCGTCGAGCGCGTCGTCGTCGTCCTGCGCGCCCGCACCATCCGCCTCGCCGTCGTCGGCAGCAGCGCCAGCTCCGCCGCCAGCGGCTCCGCGTGCCGCCTGTGCCTCTCCGCTGAAGCGCGTGGGAGCGGGCGCCGGGTTGCTGCCGGCCTTCTCGATCTCCGCCTCGACGATGGTGCGCATCTGCGGATTGAGATCGCCAAGGAATGTGCTGAGCGTCGAGCCGAGGAAGCGCGCGAGCGTGCCAAAGACCTGCGTGGCGTTTGTGCGCACAGCGGCGTTGGCAGACTTTAGGCACGTCACGACGTGCGCGACGAGACTTCGCACGTCGATGCCGGCGGTGCCGAACTCGATCAGCGTCTGGTCGACCCAGAGGAGCGAGTCGGCGATGGCCTTGGGCGCCTTGAGCGCAGCCAGCGGACCCAGCGCCTGGGCAAGCACGAAGCCGTACGACGTCTTCTCGGCGTACACGCCGAGCGTCTCGCCGGCCGGGCCCTTGAGCTTGATGTCGCCGAGCTTGTCGCACAGCGGCTGCACCGAGAGCGCAACGGACGCGCGGCCAAACGACGGAGACTCGTCGGCGAGCAGGCGCAGCGCACGGTACATCTCACCCGTGACCTGGAAGTTACTCTCCTTCCATCCGGGCTTCTTGGCAAGCGTGCGCACGATGATCTCGCTCTCGACCTCGCCGACCTCGAGCTTGAGCCACTCGATGAGCGACGACATCGCCTCGAGGCGTTCCTTCCAGTTGCCGCTGGCCAGGCCGTTGCGGATCGTCTCGGAGATGAGGTCCGCCGCGCGCGCCTCGGCGTCCTCGCTGCCGAAGCGGTAGCGCACGGGCTCGGTCGCCGAGGGCGCGCCCTTGCCGCCTGCCTTGCCTCCAGCGGCGGGCCGCGGCGCCGCTTTGGCTGCAGCTGGTGCTGCGGCTGCCGGCTTCTTGACCGGCGGCCGTATTGGCGCCTTGGACACAGGCGGGCGAGGTGCGGCCGCGGGTGGCGCATTCTCCTTGTTCGCGATGCTGGCGGGCGCTGCGGGCTTCTGCAGGGCAGGGGTCAGACGGCGAAGGCTAGGGGTGTGCTTTCCTACTCACCCGTGCGACGGGTGCCTTCGGCTTGGCCGCAGCGGCCGCTGGAGGCGCACGCGCTGCCGGCGCTGCCTTGACCTTGACGGTCGCGACCTTGAATTGCTCCTGCACCTTGCCCTTCTTGATGTCGTCGAGGCCATCAATGAACTGATTCATCGGGCGCTCGCCGATCAGCTTCATGAGAGTGCCGAGGCCCTGCGCGCCAGCGTCGCGCACGTCCGCCGAGCCGTCGTCCATCGCGGCGGTCAGCGCCTCGGCAATTGGCTTGATGTCGGCCTTTGCGGGCATGGCGCGCGTCTCGGTGAGCGAGCGCGCAATGAAGCGGATCGCCTCGGTCTTGACGGCCGGGTTCTTGTGCTTCGTCGCGGCGAGCGTGTCTTCAAGAATGTCGCCGAACGTCACCTGCGCGCGCGCGTCAGCAGTGGCCCTCGTCAACAGGCGACGCGCTCCACTCACCGTCTGGAAGATGGCATCGAGCGTCTCGGCCAGCACCTTGACGGTGCTCTCCTTCTTCTCCTTGCACTTCTCCAGCAGCGGCGGCAGCGCGCGCTCCTTGTACTTGGCAAAGCCCGTGCGCAGGCCGTTGGCCAGGCCAGTGATGCACTGGCACGCGCCGAGCACGACGTTGATGTTGACGTCCTTCTTGATGCGCTCGACCAGCGCATCCACGACGCTGTCCAGGCCGTTGGCAGCCAGCACCTTGGGCGTGGCCGCGAGCACCTTCTGCAGCGCATCGACGGCCTCCTTGCGCTCCTGCCACTTCTTCGAGACGATGAGCTCGTCGAAGTTCGCCGGAAAGTCGGCGTGCTTGAGCGGATCTGTCGGCTCGGCGAACTCGAGCGGGTCGATGGCCTCGGCCGGCTCGGCGTCGCCGCCTGCCTCGTCGCCCGCGCCAGCGGCCGCTGCAGCCGCTGCCTCCATGACGGCACGCTGCGACAGCAGACTCCGCTCCGGCACCGTCGAGCGCTCGGGCGAGAACTGCGCGCGCAGCTCCTTGGCCTGGATGTCCTTAAGCAGCGCGACTGTGGGCTCGATGGCATCGCCGATCCACTTGTGCAGCTCAACGGCCAGCAGCGACGCCTCTGCGCGCACGCCCTTGTCCGAATGCCCGAAGAGGTCCGGCAGCTTCGCGAGAATGTGCTTTGGCCGCACCTGCTTTGGCCCGAAGAGCCGCACTGCCTCCTTCAGCGCCGTGATGGACGCAGCCACGACCTTTGGCTGCTTGGCCTCCGTGCCCTTCAGCAGGTCAAGCTGTGGAGCAGGGTGAGCCGCAACCCATGCCCAGCGAAAGCGGAAGCACTCACTACCGTGCCCTCTGAGCCCATTACGTCCTCCATCTCAATATAGAAGAGCGTCGCCTCCAGCGCCGCCTTGCGCGTGCCCGCGCGCGTCGAGCCGAGGCACTTGTCGACGAGTGCTGGCAACACCACGTCTCGTGTGCTGCAGGAGCGCACCGCTCAGCGCCTCGCCTACCGCTGACACAGCTCTGCACTCACCTGCCCGCCGCCTTGCCGCCAAACTCCACAAAGGCGCACACAGCCTCTGTGCCCTTCTCCTGCGCCACGGCGTTCGCATCGAGCGCCATGCCCTTGACGGCGTCTGCGTTGCGCGTGAATGGCCGGAACACGGGCGCGCCCTCGTCGCTCGACTTCTTGAAGTCGCTCAGCAGCTGCTCGTAGCCTGACACGCGGGCCTTCCAGACCTGGCAGTGCGAGCAGCGTCAGCGCTGGGACATGCAGGCTCGCGGAGCCCCTTCTGCGCTGAGTGCTCCGCTTCTGCGCCACGCCAGACAGCCCACGCACCTTGCTCTTCAGCCGGTCCTCCACCGACATCTTGGTGAAGTCCTGCTCCGCCGGCGGCTCGCCTCCCATGCCGCCGCCGCCGCCCATGCCAAAGTCATCCATGTCTGTGCTGCGCCGCTGCTCGCGTCACGCTGTCGGCAGCACTGCCGTGCGCGAGGGCGGAAAGATGTGTGCGTGCGCGGGCAAGCTGCAGCAGTCGGGCAGGCAGAGCGGGTGGGCTTGTGAGAGACGTGTGCTTCGTGAGTGCGGCGTCGAAGCCTAAGGAGTGTGGGTCGTGTGCTTGATGCTGGCCTTGAGGAAGCCGCACGCGGAGAGAGGGGCGAGGCGGTGGTCGAGGTGATGAGGAGGAGGAGCCGGCGCCGAGGGCTCGAGAGGAAGGCGCACACCAAGAGGCGCGCGCTGATCCCTGCAGGCACGAGAGCAGTGTCCTCCAGACGCGCGCATGGGTCACGCGCGCGGCGCAGGCACGCTCTCGGCCTGCAGGCACGCTCTCACCTCTGCGGCTGCAGGCGCCACAACACGACGCGCCGAATAAACACCGGCCTCGACCTCTTGCTCTCATCCAGCCGAGGTTTCTCCCTGGCCCACCGCAGCAGACGATCTGGTCACGAATGCACGCGCCGAGACACACAACGACATCAGAGCGTAAATAGCAAGCTTCATTTTGACACTCGTGCAGCAGCGCCTGATGCCCATGCGCCGCGCCCGACCAGGCCCAGCTCAGACCATGGCGACATCGCCGCTCGCGCGCTGTAAGACAGACGTCAGTGGGGCTGTAGTGAGAGAGGTGGAAGCGCACGCACCAGGCCGGCAAAGTCGCGCCACGCCCGGTTGAACTCGATCTCGAGGCTGCGGCCGCCGTAGAGGTAGCTGAGGGTGCGGGTGGTCAGCCCGAGCAGGCGCGACATCGAAGCACATCACGCACCTGTTGAACTTGGCAATGGCCGTCTCTGCCTCGCCGACGGTGGCGAACTGCACGACGCCGACGCCCTTGGAGCGGCCGTGCTCAAAGAGAATCTCGGCCTCGTCGACCTTGCCCGTCGTCTGGAAGAGCTCCACCAGGTCCTCGTTCGACGTCGACCACGGCAGCTGCAGCACGTGTGTGGTCAGCACTCGCAGCCGAAATGCGCGCTCTGGCCACACTCACGTTCTTGACAAAGATCTGCTGGCTCGGCTCGGCCGGCGGCAGCGCCACGGCGCCCTGGAAGCCGCCGTGTCCGCCGTAGCCGCCCTGGAAGCCTCCGCGCGGGGCGCCAAAGCCGCCGCCAAAGCCTCCACGGAAGCCGCCGCGCGGGCCGCCGAAGCCTCCCTGGAAGCCGCCGCGCGGACCACCAAAGCCGCCGCCGTAGCCACCCTGAAAGCCGCCACCGTAGCCGCCCTGGAAGCCCGGGTGCGCCGCGAAGCCGCCCTGCGGGCCGCCCTGGAAGCCGCCGTGGGCGCCCGAGGCGAAGCGGTCCTCGCGCACCTCGATGGGCCGGCCGTTCCAGTCAAAGCCGTTGTACATGTTGATGGCGTTCTGCGCATCCTCGGGCGTGGCAAAGACGACGATGCCCGAGCCCTTGGGACGCCCGTCGTGCCCGATGTTGATGTCGGCGCGCACGATGTTGCCCGCGGAGCGGAAGAGGTCCTTCAGCTCCTGCCAGCCGGCCTGGAACGGCAGCTGCGAGACAGGTGCGTCAGCATTGCACGGCCCAGACATCGCGTTTGCTCGAACTCACGTTGCCGATGTACAGCTGGCAGCCAGGCGCCGCAGCGATCGGCGGCGGGCCGCCGAAGCCTCCGCCAAAGCCGCCGCCGAAGCCACCGCGGCCCGGCGGGCCACCGAAGCCGCCGCGTCCGCCGGCAAAGCCACCGCGAGCGAAGCCGCGGCCCACAATCGGCGGGGCGCCGTAGCGAGCCTCTTGCTCCCGGTCCTGTTCGACGAGTCAGCACATGCGACGGCTTCCGACTTGGCTGCAGCGACTCACCTCGCGCACGAAGACGGGACGGCCGAGCAGCGGCGTGTCGCTCAGCTCCTTGATGGCGCGCTGTGCCTCCTCCTGCGAGCTGTACTCGACGATGCTGCGTGCAAAGCCGAGATGAGCTTCCGCGCGCAAAGGTACGGCGCTGAGCCAGGAGCGCCACTCACCCGCAGCCCTTGCTCATGCCGTTGGGCAGCGAGAGCACCTCGACAAAGACGACATTGCCAGCTGTGCAGCCAGACAGGTGCAAGCGTCAGCAATGAACGGATGTGGGAGAGACAGAAGCTCGGCGCCCTCGATTGGCCGCCCCTGCATTGCCGCGCCGGACCTGGCATCGCGAGCCGAGGTCTGCTCCAATGCCGCCCTTTGCTGCGGCACGATCGATCGAGCTGCCTCTCCGTCTTCGCACTCGTGCTGCCTGCCCGTCAGTGCTGCCTCGCCCGTCAGCCAGCTCGATTCTCCTCGCTGCCCTACCTGCCAAGTCTGCGCTGCCCTGTGCCCCACAAGAGGGGACGAGGAGAAGAAGGCTTACCTGCCGGGAGAGTCAGACGCCAGGACCAGCCACACCCTCTGCCCCACACCCCTTACCACCAGCCTAGCCTGCCCATGCCGTTGCCCGTGCCCATGTCCTTTGCCCGATCCCTTGCCCTTGCCCTTCGTCCTTCCTTCCTGCTGCTTCCTTCCTATCCGCACATGCTCCTTCCGTAGATGAGCTGTGTGCCCGCTGGGATGCGCCGCATGCGCCGATGCGCATTCGGTGTCGGAGAGGCGCGATGGGAAGTAGAGTGATCTTGCGTGTCGGCGAGCGAGGGCTTGCGCGGGGCGTCGAAGGGCATGGGCTCGCGGCAACGGCTGGCAGGCTAGCTGGCGATGGAGGCGCAGCAGCGGGCAGCTGATCGATGCGCAGACATGCTCTGGCAAGCGTGCTCCTCCAGCGCGACGTGATGGCAGGCAGTGCGAAGCGAGACGAGCGCGGCTGCCCGACTGCAGCATCCCTTCCCTCCACACCCAGCATCACGTCCACACGGCGAGCCGCTCACCCTCGCGCATGAAGTCCTTGAGGTGATTGCTGCGCACCTCGTAGCTGAGGTTGCCGACGTAGACGCGGTTCTCCTTGCGGCTCTGGCGCGCGGCCTCGGCGGGGTCGACGCCGTCGTTGGCGTCGCCCTGCAGCTGCTGCTGCGGCACCTGCTGCAGCTGCGGCACGGGCGCCTGCTGCTGCGTGTCCATGGGAGTGTTGGCGGCGTCGTCCATGATGTGTGGTGTGTGTGGGCTGATGGCGTGAGGGCAAGAGGTGCCGGCCATCTAGCGCCTGTGCATCGAGAGCGAGCTTCGGGCGGCGACCGGTGCGGTCCGCACCGAATACAACAATCGGCCTGCGCGAAGAAAGGCGCCAGAGCAGTGTGCCACGCCTCGCGCTCGGCCTATTTTTGTATTCGCGTCTCGCCCACGTGGCGCGGCCTGAGATCTTCTCGTGCGGCGGCGCCCCTCGCCTCGAGTCGCCTCCCACGGCGCTGCAGCCCGGACAAGGCAGCTGCGATTCGAGGTGCGGCCACGCTCAGCCCTCCCACCCACCACACCATGTCTGCCCGCCCCATCACCATGGCCTCGGCCGCCGCGCCCGCACCCACGCCGGCGCCTGCGCCGTCTGGCAACGAGCCGTCGCGCGCCGGCGTGTCGGCCGCCGAGCTCGACCTCGCCGCGCTCGAGCTCGAGTCGGACCAGATCACCTCGGTGCGCCTCGACGGCCTCGCGCTCACCAAGATTGTCAAGCACTCGCGCGACGCCCACCCGGCGCAGGCGTTCGGCACGCTGCTCGGCCTCGACATTGGCGGCGCGCTGGAGGTCAGCAACTGCTTCGGCCTGCCCGCCAGCGCCATGCGCTCCAGCAGCAAGGACGACGACGACGAGGCCGACAAGGGCAAGCAGAGCGGTGAGTGCAGCAAGGGCGAGCAGTGCTTGTGCAGCGGCAGTGTGTGCAGAGGCCAGCGTCTAGCCGGATGGCGTAGGCCTGGCCATTGTCGCAATGATGCCGTCGCCCGGCCGCCTCTCCTCCTTTCCTTGCTCACATGCTCCCTCCGGCAGCTGCGCGCTACAACGCCGCCATGGTCAAGCTCATGCGCGACGTCAATGCCGACGCCAACCCCGTGGGCCTGTACCAGTCGTGCTTCCTCGGCTCCTTCCTGCAGCAGAGCGTTGTCGACGGCCTGGCTGCCGTGGCGGGCCTGATGGAGCGGGAAGGCGCCAGCGGACAGGGCAAGGGCGTGCTGATCGTGCACGGTGAGTAGGTGTGTGGAGCAGATTGGGGCTGTGCGGCAGTGAGAGCGCTTCTGCGGGCTACTTGCAAGCATGAGGGGTCCGAGAGGAGAGAGAGAGAGGACGCCAGGGTCACTTCATGCTCCGAAACTCATGCCTGGCTCGGCGCAGACCTCGCTCAGTCGGCCGCCGGCAACACCGTCGTCAAGGCGTACCGGCTCTCTCCATCGTTCATCGACTCGCACCGCAAGGGCAAGTTCACCGCCGCCGAGTAAGTCGCAGTAGTCTCTCTGCGCTCTCTTTGCCTGCCACTGACCCTCGTGTGCAGCCTCATTGAGCACCGCCTGACCTTCTCGAACATCCTCGTCGAGATCCCGATCTCGCTGCACAACACTGCGCTTCTCTCCGCGCTGCTCTCTTCGCTCTCGACGCCCTCTGCTCCGGCGTCCAGCTTGATCTCCAGCTCGACTGCCTCGCAGCTTGCCTCGCCGCCGACGGCGCCGATCAGTGCCTCGCACACGCTCCTGACGCTCTCTCACACGCCCGTGCTCTCCTCCGCACTCGAGTCCACGCTCGAGGCGCTCGACGAGCACGCGGCCGAGAGCGGCAACGTGGGCTACCAATCGCGGCAGCTGGCGCGCGAGAAGGCGCGTGCCGAGGCGGCGCTGGCTCGTCGGCAGGCGGAGAACGCGGCGCGCGAGGCCCAGGGCCTGCCGCCGCTGCCGATGGACGACAAGAGCCTCAAGATTCCCTCGGAGCCGAGCCGCCTGGAGAGCACGCTGCTCCTCGGCCAGCTCGACGACAAGGCGCGTCGCCTGGCCGAGATTTGCGCTACCAGCGCCATCCAGCTCAACGCGGCGCGCTCGGCTGCCGTCTGAGGGACGGTCCTCACCTGCTGCTGTCTGGCCTCATTTTGTACACATACGCACCACCCCAAAACGGCGAGCCATGCCTCTTGCTAGATGCGCAGTGACTGTCTGAACACGTTGCATTGCGTCACGAATCTCTCGACTCCCCTCCCTCCAGCACATCGGCCGGCACAGGCGGCAGGCCGCGTGTCGGCCCGTGCCGCGCGGCGCACTCGCAGCCGGCTGCCCCTCTGCTCCACGTCATCGGCTTCAACCCAAGAGAACTAGAATTTGCGCGCTCAGAGCTTCGAAGTGAGGTCCTCTGTGCCAGCTTGCGTCAGCACTGCACGTGCGCACGGCGCCAAGGGCCGACTCACTCGCTGCGCCGTCATTGTACGCGATCTCGTACACTGCCGGTGGAGAGCTGATGTGAGCAGCGACGCAGTTAAGAAGGCGTCACAGCGACGCACCTGATCGGAAGAGCGGGTAGCCGTCGAGGCGACCGCGCTGCTTGAGGAACGTGTGGATCTGCGAAAGGAGCGTCAGTGTGCGCACGACTCAGAGCACAACAGTGCGAGCGCCTCACCTCGCGCGCCGTCTCTGTGCCTTGCACTACACGCAGGCCGGCGTCAGTCGTCAGTCATGAGCGAGCAGCATGGGCATGCGGCGGAAGGAGACGCACGCTTCTGTCCGCCGAGCAGCTCTGTGTGCGCGAAGTGTACGAGTCAGAAGTCTGTGCCACGCCGCGCTCCGTTGTGCGAGAAAGCTCACCCTTCTCGAGCACATCGAAGCTCTTGCCCGTCTTGACGAATGCTAAGGGCACAGACGAGAGCATGAGCGACGCGATGCAGCTGCGCTGCCGGCCGCCTGAAGCTTACCCTCGGCACACTTGCGGTTGCGGCCGCCAAAGCACGTGGTGATCAAGTCGGCCTGGCAGCCAGGAGCTCAGTAAAGCTGCTCCGCAGCTTGTTGGTCTACTCCGCCATGACTCACGATGCCGGCAGACGTCTCGGTAAAGGTGGAGCTCTTGACGCCATCGAAGCTGCGTGCGCGGCACGGAGTAAGCGGCCTGACCAGGCGCGCGGCCGAGCGAGCACACTCACAACTCCATCGAGAACTGCTTCATCTCCATGAGGCCGATGCGCATGACCGCAGCTGTCGAGGTATCGTCAGCTACGTCCTTGACCCCTCAACGCTGCCTGGCTCACCCTTCGCATTGTCTCCCCACCCCAGGCCATCCGTGAAGCCAGCGCCAATGGCGACGACGTTCTTGAGTGCGCCGCACAGCGACACGCCAGCCACATCCTCCACCAGGCCGACACGGAAGGTAGGCGTGTCGAAGACCTTGAAGAAGAGCTCTGCAGTGGCGCGGTCGCCCGCTCGATAGCCAATCGTGGTCTCGGAGAACTTGTCTTGTGCCACTGCGCAGCGCACGGGTGCATCAGTGCGCAGCCGGCAGGCGCATGAAGCGAGAAGCAACGCACCTTCGTTTGCGATGTTGGCGCCGCTCAAGGCGCTGCACTTGCAGCCCAGCAGCTCCTCGATCACATCGGCAAAGATGCGGATCTGCCCGTCCCTCACTTCCACGCCCTTGATCATCGACACGGCGCGCGCTGTGGGCGATACCTTGCCGCGCAGACTGTTGCACACGTTCGGGATGAACTGCGAGCATTGGCAGGTCAGCATGGCTCTTTTGTGCGAAGACACGGCTCCCAACGCCTGTCGTCCGCATGCCGCGCAAGGGAGCCAGTCGGAGCCTACGTTACTTGACATGCGCAACGCGCAGCAGTCTGCCTCGCTGCGCCATGCCCATCCCTCCTCACCCACGCATAGCTCTCCGCGCCTCTCCTTCTCCCGCGCGTCGCTCACCTGATGCGGCAGCACAAAGATAAGCAGATCCGCGCCCTCCGCAGCGCCCACAGGCGAGTCCACCGCCAGCACGTTGTCCGGCAGCTTGATGCCCGGCAGGTACTTGACGTTCTCGTGCTCCGTGTTGATGATCTCGGTGAGCTTGCGGCCGTCGATCTGCAAGACGAGGGTGAGCGAGTGGAGAGCGGCAAGTGCTGCAGGCAGACGCACCATCTCCTCGTGCACATACATGCGCACTTCTGGCTCGAAGACATCAGAGTAGCGCAGCACGTTGCGGCCTGTGCAGGTGTGCTGAGGTGAGCCGTGAGAGCGCGAGCACGATCGTGCCATTCACTACCTACCGGCGATGCGAGCAATGGCACTGCCCCTGCACACTGTAGTCAGCATCACTGCTGCCAGATGCAGTGCAGGACACGCTCGCGACGCACCAGTTGCCCGAGCCGATGATGGCCAGTCGTTGCCGCTGCGGCATGGCGGCAGCTGTGGAGTGTAGGGCGCGGCGATGCGCGGCGAGAGGAGCGACGCGCTGGGGCAGGCGCGACGAGAGATGCAGCGGCAGGTGCCCTGCGGAGAGGGAGCGAGTAGCGGAGCGTGGAGCGAGAAGCGGCGAGGCAGTAGCGACGGAGTGGGTGGAGCTGGAGCTGAAGAGAGGCGCAGCAGCGGGACGCAGGTGCGTCTGGCGAATCGGGACGCAGCTGGCGCGCAGCAGAGGCAGCGGGTGTGGGAGCAGGACAGCAGGCGACCGGCGTGGCTCGTGCACAAATTTCGCCGCGGCCCGAGTCTGCGCCGCAGAGTGGCTGCGAGTGTTGGGGTGCCAGGGGCGGGCGTGGCTCGGCGCAGGACGGCGCGCGACGAGGAGAGGTGCAGCGCGGAGAGAGCTGAGCAAGAATGAAGAAGGTGCAGACGCTGTGGAGATGGCGAGGAGTGGGAGGGACATGCGAGGGTGCTGGTTGGGCGGAGAGAGGGCGAGAGGGAGAGCGGCGCGCGGCGCGTGGGGTGCAGAGGCAGGCCGTGTGCCCGAGACGCGGCGGCGGCGGTTTGCGCCGCAAGCGTCGAGCGGCCGAGGCTCAGGCACGCCGCCTGCGCGCGCCGCCAGCCCGCCGGCACCAGCGCCGCCGCACCCGCCTCGTGGACGCTGCTCGCGATGCCTCAGCATGAGAAGGAGACGCTGGGCATGCCACAGAGGCCTGGCCGCGTTCGATTGCTGATCTGCTTCAGGCACATCTCAGCAGACGAGTCGCGAAGAAGCGCAGCCACGGTCGAGGCATGGACACGCGAGCCGCCTCGGGGGACGGCACGCCAGACGCAGCTCCACACCTGCCGCCGACAGCGAGCTGCGACCCCTCTCGCTGCACAGATCTGCTGTCTCCGGAGAAGCACACTGTGGTGCGGCGTCATTGGGCAGCGGTGCGATGCAAGGCAAGGCGCACATCGGGCCTGTCCTCATGGGCCGAGCAGCTGCCGGGTGCTGGTGCAGCGACGGCGCCGTGAAACGTTGACCTCGGCCCGGCTGATCCCGGTGACACGCGTGTGCGTCTGTAACAGCACGATGGCCGCGCGATTCTGTCCAGATCAGGCTTTGCTGTGCGCCTCAAGCAGATCTGAATTGCGCGAGTAGCAGCAGATAGAGGTGTAGCGAGGGCGGGGAAAGCGAGAGAATGACCAGAGAGAGTCTGCAGGGAGGCAGGGACGGGGAGCAGCAGCAGCAAGGGACGATTGATGTGTGTGGGCAGGTGTCTGGTAATGTAATGATGTAGAGCGGGAGTCAGTAGGTCTTGATGCAGCAGAAAGTCGAGGTGTAGAGTGGAGTAGAGTGTGAACGTGTGTGATGTGGGCTGCGAGAGCGAAGCTGGACGGAGGGGCTAGGCGAAGTAGCCCGACGCAGGACGACCTTGGCGAGGGCTGGCAGGCGATGTGCCCTTCTTCTGCTGCTGCTGTTGCTGCAACGCAATGTGCTGCTCCCAAGCCTGAGCAGCCACGGGATCGAAGCGCAGCAGTCCGCCTGGCGAAGCCTGCTGGTGCACAAGCGAAGCGCGCGGGCCGAGCGCACCCTCCGAGATGCGACGGCGGTCGGCTTCCGTCAAGGGCTTGCGCGGACTCGTGGGCGAGGTGCGCTGCTGCACCGTCGGCTCGGCGGCGTGCTCAAAGACGCGCTGCAGCTCGTTGGCGCCGTGCAGACCGCCGGGCGACGTCGAGTAGGAGCGACCCATGCTGGCCGGCTGCGGCATGGCAAAGTAGCTGGCACTGCCCGCCATCTGCGTCGTGCTGTTGGAGCCGCGACGGCCCATGCTGCCGCTGCCGGTGACGGGCGAGCGAGAGCCATCGCGAGCCATGGCAGGCGGCGCAGGCATCTCGACCAGGCTGTTGCGCCATTGCGCTGCACGCATGGCGCCGCTGGCGCGCTTCTGGCCCACCGAGGTGTCGCGCTCGCTATTCTTGAGCATGTCGATGCTCAGACTGCGCGAGCGCGAGTGCGGCATGCCGCTCTCGTGCGCAGGGACGGCACTTGGCTGGCCGGGCGTCGAGGACTGGCGACGCTCCTGCGAGGCCTGCTGCTGCTGTTGAGCGCGCGCACGCTCCTTTGCCTCCATGGCACGCCGTTCGGCCGCCTTGCGCTTCTCGTACTCCTCCTTTGCAAGCGCGACCTTGAACGCCTCGGCCGTAGGCGACTGCATCTTGCTCATCTGCGCACGATGACGCTCCTCGAGCTCCGAGAGCGTGAGGCCAGCACCAGCACCGCCGGATTGACGAGGCGCATCGTGCCCCGAGGCCGTAGAACGACGGTTGAGTGCCTTGGCATAGCGAGCGGCTGCTGCCTCGGGCGTGTCGACGATGACGCGACGCGACGAGGCTTCCAGCGGCGGACTCTGCGGCATGCCGCCAGAGAGCGTGCGCGAGAGACGGCGCGAGCGACCATGGGTGGCCGGAGGCGTGGCAGTGGCTTCAGGCATCTGCAGTGCGGCGCCCGAGGAGCTGTGCGTCGAGAAGGGCCGCATGCTCTCCATGGGCTCAGCGACGCTGCTGCGACGAGCACCGGTAGCAGCCGGCTCGGCGGCGTCGGCGCCGGCGACGTGGCCTGCAGGCACCGGCGGCAGCAGCTCGTCGGGAATGCTGGCCAGATCCATGCTCATGCCGCGCGACAAAGTGCGCACGCGCGGCGAGCGATCCGACGTGATCCAAGGTGCCGGCTTAGAGCCTGCATGCCGCTCCGACGACGAGGCCGTCGACTCGGTGCGCGCCATGCCCTCCGACGAAGAAGCGGGCAGAGCATCGAGGACCATCGAGTTGGGCCGCGAGCGCAGCAGAGTGATGGACCGGCGAATCTCTGCGATCTCCTCGATGAGTGCCGCCTGCTCGGGCGTGGCGTTGGGGTCGACTGCCGGAGCATTCTCCGTGGACGGCGAAGGAAAGGCGACGCCCATGTCTTCGGCAAACGGCGCACCGGCAGACGGCTTCTCAAGGAACGTCGTGGCGATGCTGTCGTTGCGACTGCGGCTCTCGCGCGTGTGCATGGGCAGCAGGCTCATCGTCGAGTCGCGATGGAACGTCTTGGGACGCGAGACGAGCGTGGCGTCCGGCGTGTCCTTGGTGCGCATCTCACTGCCAGCGGCACGGTAGCCATGGCGCACCTCCCACTCGTGCAGGTCGCGCTGCGCATTCTTGAAGATGCTCTTGGCAGCACGCTTGGCGCGCGACTGCGTGCGCCGGTCCTCGTCGTCGGAACGCAGCGCACGCAGGTTCTTGCGCAGCTCGCCGAACATCTTGGACTGCAGTGCGAGCGACAGGATAGTGCAGCCGCCGATGACGCCCAGCTCGATCTGGATGACGGTGACGAGCGGGAAGCGGCCGTCGGCAAACGTCGGCACGTGGCGGTCCTCGAACAGCCAGTTGCCGAGGATGTTGCGGGCGTAGAACTCCTTGAGGCCTGCGGTGGTAAAGCAGTCGATGCCGAGCACCAGCGCCGTGCTGCCGGCCAAGGCGGCCGAGACGATGTGCACGGGTGTCTGCACGCGGCGCCAGCAGGAGAACGAGGCGAAGGCGACGGTGCAGGCGATGTAGAGGATCCAGCGCAGGCCCAGCGGGCCGATGAGGCCGTCGGCCTTGCACGCCTGTACAAAGACACCGAGCGCGAGACCGCCGAGTGCGGCAGCCAGCAGACTGGCGCCCGTCCACCAGAAGATGCAGAGGATGCCGCCGAGGATGCCGGCGACGGCGGCGGCGAGCAGGAAGAGACCGCGCGTCGTCGGCGTGGGGTCGAAGACGGCCTTCTGGATGCCGAGCTTGAAGATGAGGCAGATGCACGTCAGCGCCAGCCAGTAGGCGCTGTGATGGTGGTGGTGTTAGCAAAGAGGGAGTGTGATGTGCGATCTGCAGCAGAGAGCGGACGGCTGCGAGATCCCGAGGCACACGTCCGAACGTCGGCGGGAATGCGCGGTAGGGGCGGGTGCGGCGCAGCCTAACGAGGCTTGGCTGCTGCACAGCCGCAGGCACCGGCACGGCCCCTGCGAGCTCTGTTCTTCTAGCGCCGCGCACATTGACCTCATCTCGCAATCGAGCGGCGAGAGGAGGCGCTGCGGCCGGCGCTGCGGAACGTTGTCTCGCGAACAAGAGGCGCGCACGCCCTTGCGTCGTGGCTGCAGGCGGAGGAGCGGTGCCGCTGCTGCTGCTGCGCCGCGCTTTCAGGAGCCGCTGCGCGCGCGTCGCGTCTTGCCGTGCCGCCGCCGCGGCTGCGTCCGCGGGATCTCGCGTTCATGCACGACCCTGACCGAGGGTGCGCCTGCGGCGCTGCTTGGCCGCGCTTGTGCTTGCTGCTCGCGCTGCGCTGACAGCTGCGGGCCAACAAGCACCCGTGCGATCTCAGCGCTGACGGCGCAGGTCCCGCTGCGCCTCCGGCTGGCCGAGCCTGTGCGGCCGAGGTGGGCTGTTCTGCGCCACCTCGGCCCTGTGCCGCCGCGCATGAGGCCCCGCAGTCTGAGTCCCGTGCCAAGGCCAGGCTTAGGCTAGCCTCGCCGTCGTCCGTACGCCTCCATCCTGCCGCCGCACGTCCATCGCTCGCTCTCGCCGACTCACCCAGTGACGAAGCAGAACAGCCAGCGGATGCTCGGTCCAAAGATGGCCAGCGCGAGGCCACTGGCAATGAGCAGCACGCCGAGCACGCCAAACGCGCCGTCGATGTGCGTGTCGAGCGGGAGGCCATCGGTGGATGGATCGTGGGTGTGTGTCGGCTCAGCCGAGGCCGCCGCGGACGACGCGCTCGCACTGCTGCTGCTGCTGGAAGAGGCGGAGAGCGTGGTGATGTAGAGCGCATAGGTGGCGTACACGGAGCCCGAGGCGGGCGCATCGGACGGCCGTGCTTGGCCGCGCGAGAGCGTCGTCGTGAAGATGCTCGTGGCCACAACGGCACTGCCTGCGGCCGACTCGGCCTGCGAGGCAGAGGCCAAGGCAGAGGCGCTCGGCGAGGCGGGCGCACTGCTGCTGCTGCTCGGACCAGGCTGCTGTTGCGCCAGCACGGCACACACCAACGCCGGCACGAGGAGGAGCGACGACAGACGCATGGCGGGCGCCGAGGGTGCGAGGCGTGAGGAGGGAGTGACGGTGTCGTGGAGCGGAGCAGGAGGTGCGAGAGGCGGCTGGCTAGATCAAGGAGCAGGAGCGCCTCGGCGAGGCGGTCTGCCATCCAGCGCAGCGTCAGCAGCGGGCGCAGGGCCTCCGACGCCCGCCGCAGCCGCCGCGTTGCCGCGCTTCCTTGCTGCTGCGTGCGCTCCTTCATGCTTTCTGGCGCCGGCCGCCTGTTGCGCTGCTGCGTGCTGACGCAGACGAGCAAGATGCGAGGCAAACTACCCGCAGCTGCCGGTCTCAGAGCGCAGATGCAGCGTGAGCGTGCAGGAGAGCACGGCTTGATGAAGCGCATCTCGAGCGCATGCGAGCATCTCGCCAGCCATGGCGCGCATCGGGCATCCGCGCCTCGTCGCTGCCTCGCTGCCTGGCCGGCCACAACAGCATCCTGGCAGCCGCAGACGAGACTAGACCGCCAGGCACCGCTGCCGGTGCCGCTGCGCTGGCTCAACGACAGAATGACGAGGCGCGGACGAGCCGCAGTAGAGGACAGGGAGCGTGGGCGCTGCACGCTCTGCCTGCGTCTGAGCGGGCAGCAGCCGTTCCCACAAGCGTCGGAGCGGGAACAAGGGTGCAGCGGGCGAGGTGGCGCCGCTGCAGCGTGCGTGCGCCGCCGTCCGCCGCTGCGCTCTGAAGCTGCCGATGCGTGATGCGTGCGCTTGATGCTGCATGAGGCGTCAACGTGCAGCGCAGCGGCTCTCAGCGCTCAGCTCTCGCTCTGTACGGGCAACGGTCCGTTGCGGCGCGGGCGGCGAGAGCGGGAGCGAGAGCGCTGCACGTCCAGCCGCCGCGTCTCGGCCGCCTCGGCCGCGCGGCGGCGTCAGTCGGCGTGCGCCGCAACCGCGAGCTACCCTCTGCTGGCTGCTGCACCTGCGTCGCACCTACCGCTTCCTCATCACGGAAGAACATGATGCTGCTTCATGCTGTGCTGCGCTTCTGCTGCTACGAGATGAAGCGAAGAGGAGCAGGCCCGAGATTGTCCGCGTAGTGGGCGGAGGGCTGATGAGGTCGGAAGCGCACGGGCGCGCATCGGCTGCATGCCTGCCCCGTCCCTGCAGCTGCCTCATCATCGCTTCATGAGCAGCGTGGAGATGAGCGACAAGACGCTGCTGCATGCTCGCTGCCTCTGATGGCAGGTTTGTCGGCATGGTGCACCGAAGCGCTTCTCTCGACTGCTGGAGCGGTGCACGGCTGTCAAGGGCCAGAACATGCGAGCGTGCGGCCAAGGCGTGCGCCCCGCCCGAGGAGCGCGTCGCCATGGCACCACAGCGGACGGCAGCCCCGAGCTTGCTTCACATATGACCCTCATGACCTACAATGCTGATCGCAGGCACAGCAAGCCGAATATCGAGCGCAAAAGCGGCATCGGTCAGGGATGCGGCGAGGGCAGGCGGGCCGGTCACGTGGCCGGACACGGGCACTCGGCATACTGACTCCGCTCTCGGGGCGCACGGCGCGGCGCGGTGCTGACGTGCGGGGCATGCGCCAGCCGCTCAGCAGCGTCGCGCCTCAGACCGCAGCGACCGCCCTCCACTACCCCCTCCATTGCCCTCATGAGCCACACTCCGCCCGCCAAGGACAGTGCCTCGGTGCATTCGCGCGACTCGGGGCACTCGCACCACTCCTTCTCCTCGCTCCTCCCGCGCGTGCACTCGCACGGCAGCATCGCCAGTGCCCTGCTCGGGCCCGCACTGACCAACAGCACGGGCATCAGCATCACCCACGACACGCACAATCCCTTTGCGCTGGGCGCGCTGGGAGAAGATGGCAAGCGCAAGAAGTCGCGCAAGAGCAGGCTGGCAAACGCGGGCAGGCGAAGTCTGAGCCCGTTCCGGCACCACAGCAGCAGCTCGAAGCGCAGCAGTAGTGTCGCGCCGCTGCCGAAGGACGACCGGCGAGGCAGTGCTGATGCGCGCAGCGACACCGACGGCGAGACGGGCGAGAGCGGCGATGAGCCAGGCGCCAGCTCGAGCCGTCGCCGCATCGGCTTGACGCCGCGGAACAACGCGTTCAGCGCCGACTCGGACGGCGATGCCGAGGGCGACGAGGAGTGGGAGCGCGTGCCGGGCGCGGAGGAGGGTGCAGAGGCATCACCGCGGAAGAGCACGGAGCGGGTGCCGGAGAGCGCGAGTGGCAGCGACCACGAGACTACGGGCGATGAAGAGACGGAGGATGATGAGGACGAGTACCTCGAGTTCGACGACGAGGTGAGTCAGCTTGCGTGCGCGTTTTGGCTGCCTGCCTTACCCGCTCGGTGCGCCAGACCATCGACAACACGCTGCGCAACGCCGGATGCATCGGTCTGCACGACGCATGGCAGCACGATGCCGAGCCAGCAGGCTACGGTCCCTCCGACTACGATGCGTCGCACCTCGGCGAGATGCATCCCTCAGGGCACGAAGAAGATGCGCATCTTGCCGAAGCGCCTAACGTCGTGCTCGGAGAGCAGCAGGCGCCTTCACAGCCACGCACATTCGGCACGAAGGCGAATGAGGGTGAACATGCTCTCACGGCCAGCAGGCCCGTCTTTGAGAGGAATCGCTGCACCATCACTCTCGTGCACGGCGAGTATGAAAAGGCGGCGCGGGAGAACAAGAGGCCGAAGCGATACGTGGTCGCTAGCGATGGCTCAGAGTGAGTGTCCGCGCGGAGACGTCGGCGTCGATAGGCTGACGCGAGCATCCCTGCAGCGAGGCATCGTACGCTATCGAGTGGTGCATCGGCACGGTGTTGCGTGATGGCGACGGTGCGTCGTGCGGCCTTTGTGCGATGTCTCATGCTGACGCGAGCTGTTGCTGCATGACAGAGACGCTCGTTTGCTCGGTAATGGAGACGGACGCCAAGCGTGAGTGACATCGCAGACGAGTGCCATGGACAGGCTAGCTGAACCTAGGTGCACGCAGTGGATGCGTCGAACCCTTCGCACGAGGACAAGGCGAACCGGCTGGAGAACCAGAAGCTGGTGCGTCGTCTCGATTAGAGATCCGCAGCAGGGCGTACCCGAATCCGAGCTGACACGCACACAGCGCCAATCCATGGCCGTCATTCTCGCTCGTCAGGTCACAGCCACGCTGCAGCGCACACGTCTCGGCGTCAAAGTCAGCTGTCAAGCCTTGCACGCTGTGCGTTCTGCCCTGCGCCTTGGCCTCCTCGCGCGCACACGCTGACTGGGTCTCGGCTACAACAGCGCAACTCGCGCCACATGATCTGCGACCTGCTCGACTACTACTCGCCGACGATGTGCATCGTTGGGTCGCGCGGTCTCGGCTCGCTCAAGGGCATCTTGCTGGGCTCGACGAGTCACTATCTCGTGCAGAAGTCTCCTGTTCCGTGCGTTCGCCCCGCTCTCTCCAGACTTTCCCCTCTACTGACTCGACTGTCCTAGTGTCATGGTAGCGCGTCGTCGACTGCGGCTCCCAGCGCTGCCGCGCGGCAAGAACGACGTGGTAGCGTCCGTACGGCGACGACACATGTCGCTGGACCAAGCTGCGATCGAGAAGGACTCGAACGTGGCGGATGAGGACCCGGACGAGGAGCGCGAGGCCAAGTCGAGCGACGCGACTGGCGCCGACTCTGAGACCAAGGCGGAGACGACGTCGACGGAGGAGTCGGAGATCGAGCCCTCCTCCTCCTCGGCTGACCACGCCGATGAGGCGACGACGCCGACGGCAGAGAAGAAGGCAGAGAGCAAGGCAGAGGAGCGCTCTTCCTCGTCGGCGGCAGCCTCAGCATCAGCAACGGCATCGACGTCGACGGCGAAGCGCAACGAGAAGATGGCGCGCGACGTGGCGGCCTCGAAGCAGAAGGTGTCCAGTCCGTGTCCTGAGGACCTGGCGGAGGCAGAGGCGGAACGCCAGCGCAGCAAGAACGAGTCGAAGGCTGCTGCTGCGGCGGCCGCGGCGGCGGCAAAGGCAAAGGCGGAGCAACAGGCGGCGGAAGCAAAGGACACGGACAGTGTGACGGAGCAGATGGCAGAGACGAATCTTGGAGAGAGAGGAAGAAGCCCGGAACCGCGCCCGACGGCGGAGACTCCTGCTGCCACGGGATAGAGCTAGAGACGAGCACGCAATGCAACACACCTTCACCTGGCCCAGACGGGATGACGCCGGCATGAGTTTCTCAGTGATCCCATTACGGAGCGGACGGAGCTTGAGGATTGGGAGCCGCCTGAGGCGCTAGGGCTCCCAGTGGGGCAGGGACGCGGAATTTTTGGGTGAAGCGGGCAGGAACTGTGTCGAAGGCGAAAGAGCAGCAGAGAGAGGAGGGGCGAGGCGAGAGGAGGGAGGGGAGAATGCTGAAGTGATGGAGGGAATCGCAGATGCATGATGGCATGGAGAAGCGCATTCGCCAGGCCGAGAGGGGGCAGAAGAGAGGCAGGTGCCTCTGAGGCGATGATGGAAGATAAAGAGGCTGTGCGAAGAGCATGCTCAAGAATACGAACGGCGAGACAGATGCAAGTCGGCGAAGCGCCGTCGATACGCGTCGAGCTCAGGCCGCTCGGACGAAGACCGCGCACGACGCTGATCACTCGCCGGCCTTCTTGAGCGGCACCTCGGAACGTCGGCGTCGCAATTGAGTAGCCACGGCGAGCGTCGATACTCCGCCCTCGAAGACAAAGGCGAGCCACAGCCGCACATCGCAAGTCTTGGCGTCCCTGCCTCTAGACGACGAACTTGCGGCCTTTGCCCTTCCTCTCCGAGTCCTTATGGCTCTGGAACTCGACGTCGCTCTGCATGCCGCCGCCTCCGACCTGCTGGTTAAGCTGGTAGCCGAGGATGCCCACCTTGAAGTGCTTGCCGATGTTGAGCAGTGCGGGGTCAAGCTCGCCGCTGGCGCTCTCGTCGGCCGTGCGTGTCCAAATCGCAATGCGGTACAGGTTGGGCCGCGCAGACATGATGATGCCCGTGATGGCCTCGGCGGTATTTGAGGCGGCTGGGGACGAGGAGTCGTAGGGAGACTCGAGCGTCTCGCCGATTGCCGAGAGCATCTGAGGGCGAAGAGTGCGTGAGCGAGCCGAGCTCAGACACGAAGAGCACGAGGTCTCAGAGCGCCTCGCTGGTCCTCAAGGTAGGCAGCGCTCCCGCTCTGCCCGGTCCCATCTCCGTCGTCCTTCCAACTGCACAGCTCAGACGCGCTCGACTCACCGTGTTGAGCCAGAGCCGGTCAATGTCCGCACGCGACTTCTCGCGCGGCAGCTGGATGCTCCACTTGCCGCCGTTTGTGTTGGCGGCGTCCTCCCATGCCGGCTGGATGCCCTCCTTGAAGAGGTAGTAGTTTGCTTTTTGCGGCAGCTCCGAGGGCGGGATGATGTTGTTGTACAGCCTGCGACAGAGAAGGTGAGCACAACGGGCGCCTTGGAGCGCAATGAGGAGGCTGAGCCGGCACGCGACTGCAGAGCTCGCACTCTGAGCGACCACGAGCGGACCAGCTGCGCCACGACGACTCGCGGCCTCCTGCCAGGAGCGGCAGCACATTGGGCCCGGCTCGCCGGCTTCGCAGAGGCAGCCCTCGGCATCGCACATCGCCCGTCCACTGGCTACTGGCCCCTCTCTTGCACCCTCCTGCTGCTCGCCACGCTGCGCATGCGCCACTGCTCACCCCCAGAACTCCTCGACGCTGTCAAAGCTGACGACCTTGTTCATCTCCTCTCCCCACGAGTCCTTGCCGCCCTTTGCCGCACTCGTGCCCTTGGCACTGGGGTTGTCGAACCACAGTGTCCAGGTGTTGTAGAGCGGGTGCTTGACGTTAAAGTTCTGCGCGTCGTGCAGCACGGTGCGCACCTCGGCGTCGCCGCCGGCTGCGCCCGAGGAGGAGGCGCTGGGCGAGGCGGGCGTCTCGGACGCCAGCGCGGAGACGGCAGCCGAGGAGGCGGCGGCGGGCGCGGCGGGCAGAGCAGAGGTAGCCATGCTGGGCAGAGCGCGCTGGCGGAGCTAGTGGCGGGGAGAGTGCAGCGCTGGGTGCGGCGAGAAGAGCGGCGCGCGAAGAGATGTAGACGAGAAGAAAGAGGCTCGGAGCGACAGTGGTGGCGCTGCGAGGCGGGCGCGCGGCGTGTGAGAGAGAGTGCTGTTTGGGCCCGTTTCTGTGTGGTGTGTGTGCAGATGAGAGGCGGACAAGACGAGAGTGAGAGGCGAGACGAGACGGTGAGAAGGCAGGAAGCGCCGCATGCTCAGCTCACGCGAGATGAGGCCGGCGGTCCGTCAGAGCCGTGCGGGAGCCGCGCCAATCTGACGCCGAAGCTCGGCGCACCGGGGCAGGCGCGGGAGTCGCGCGCGTCGCCCGCCAGCCAGCCTGGGTGCCGGCCGTCGGCCGAGCTGGAGCGACGTGCAGCGCTGACGAGGCTTGGGTGCCCTGTGCGCAACGCACCTCGACATGGAGCGGCGGCGCGGCCAACACCCTCTCGCCTCCACCCCATACCCACACCTCACCCGCCGCCATGCCCGTGCCCATCTCATCGGCCAGTGCGTGCTGCACACGTGGCACTCTGCGCCGCACTCGCTGACTCTTGCTGCACAGCCGGCGTCCTGGCGCTGCTCGACGAGCCCGAGCCGGAGCTGCAGGCCTACGCGCTGCAGAAGCTCAACGAGCTCGTGCCGCACTTCTGGGCCGAGATCGCAGATGCCGTGTCCAAGATGTGCGTGTCTGCGGCTACGGCGGGCGCTGCGGCACTGCCGCGTCGTCGCCTCGCGCTGCCGCCCGCTGCCTCACGGCGCTGACGCTCCTGCCCGCAGCGAGATTCTGTACGAAGACGCCTCCTTTCCCGCACGCAACCTCGCCGCGCTCGTCGCGTCCAAAGTGTACTGGAACCTTGGCGAGTTCGACGAGGCCCTTTCCTTTGCCCTCGGCGCAGAGAGTCTGTTCGACATCGAGAAGAAGGACGAGTACACCGACACGGTCATCTGTGCGTGCCTGCCCTTTCCTTCCGCCAGCCGTGGCCCTCGCTCACACACGCCTGCGCCACTGCAGCCAAGGCCATCGATGCGTACATCCTGCAGCGCTCCAGCAGCACCGCATCCTCTCCCGATGCACGTCTGGCTCGCATCGTCGAGCAGATGTTTGCGCGCTGCATTGCCGAGCGCGAGTTCCGCCAGGGCCTCGGCATTGCGCTCGAGACGCGCCGCCTGGATGTGATCGAGCAGATCTTTGGCGTCGAGCGCGACAAGGCACTGCTGCAGTACACGCTCGAGGCGGTCATGGGCTTTGTGACGAGCATCGAGGTTCGCAACCAGGTGAGTGTGCCGAGGGCTCGAGAGTGGCGCCAAGTGTGGAGCGCGTCGAAGGGCCGACGCAGCGGTGGCGACACGTCAGCGAGCCCGCCCCTGACACCTGATCTGCGCAGGTGCTGCACCTCCTCGTCAAGCTCTTCCAGTCGCTGCCGTCGCCCGACCACTTCTCCATCGCCCAGTGCTACGTGTACCTCGGCGCGCCGCAGCTGGCGTCGGCGCTGCTCTTTGAGCTCGTCAGCCGCGCCCACACCGACGCCTCGGCCTCGGCCATGGCCAACACGGAGAACGACCCGCTGCTGGTGGCGTACCAGATTGCATTCGACCTCGCAGAGAGCGCCACGCAGGAGTTCCTCGAGACGGTGCGTGCCGACCTGCAGAGCAAGGCTGCTGCGGCACCGGGCGCCGCTGCGCCCAAGGCCGAGACGTCGACCGGCGAGGACTCGGACATGGCCGCGCCGGCCGCGTCTGGCGCTGCCGAGGCCGAGGAGGGCACGCTGGCGGCGTGTCTCTCGCGCATCCGCAGCATCCTGCTCGGCGAGGAGTCGATCCAGCTGTACCTGGACTTCCTGCAGCGCTCCAACCGCGCCGACCTGCCCATCCTCAAGGCGACGAAGGAGGCGCTCGACGCGCGCAACAGCGTCTACCACTCGGCCATGACGTTTGCCAACGCGTTCATGAACGCCGGCACGACGAGCGACCGCTTCCTCCGCGACAATCTCGACTGGCTGGCCAAGGCGAGCAACTGGAGCAAGTTCACCGCCACGGCCGCGCTCGGCGTGATCAACAAGGGCAACCTCAAGGAGGGCATCAGCATCCTGCACCCGTACCTGCCGCAGGACGGGCGCGCCGGCAGCGTGTACAGCGAGGGCGGCTCGCTCTTCGCCCTCGGCCTCATCCACGCCAACCACGGCAGCGAGGTGCTGGAGCTGCTGAAGAACACGCTCAAGAACAATCCTGCCGAGATCGTGCAGCACGGCGCGGCGCTGGGCCTCGGCGCCGCCGGCATGGCGACGGGCAACGAGGAGGTGTACGAGGAGCTGCGCAACGTCCTCTACACGGACTCTGCCGTCGCCGGCGAGGCGGCCGGCTACGCCATGGGCCTCGTCATGCTCGGCACGGGCTCGGAGAAGGCCGTCGACGAGATGCTGCAGTATGCGCACGAGACGCAGCACGAGAAGATCATCCGCGGCCTGGCCATTGGCCTGGCGCTCGTGTGGTACGGCAAGGAGGAGAAGGCCGATGCCATGATCGACCAGCTCATGGCCGACAAGGATGCGATCCTGCGCTACGGCGGCATCCACGCCATTGCCCTGGCATACGCCGGCACGGGCAACAACAAGGCCGTGCGTCGTCTGCTGCACGTCGCCGTGTCGGACGTGGCCGACGACGTGCGCCGCGCGGCCGTCACGTCGCTGGGCTTCCTGCTCTTCCGCAACCCGACGCAGGTGCCGCGCATCGTGCAGCTGCTCAGCGAGTCGTATAACGCCCACGTGCGCTACGGCTCGACGCTGGCGCTGGGCATTGCGTGCGCCGGCACGGGCCTCGACGAGGCCGTCGAGCTGCTGGAGCCGATGCTCAAGGATCCCGTCGACTTTGTCCGGCAGGGCGCCGCCATCAGTCTGGCCATGGTGCTGGTGCAGCAGAACGACGTGCTCAATCCGCGCGTGGCAAAGGTGCGCGCCGCGTTTGAGAAGACGCTCGGCGACAAGCACGAGGATGCCATGGCCAAGTTCGGCGCCGCCCTGGCGCAAGGCATCATCGACGCGGGCGGCCGCAACGTCACGATCGGCCTTCAGAGCCGCGGCGGCAGCAACAACATGCCCGCCATTGTCGGCATGGCGCTCTTCACCCAGTTCTGGTACTGGTTCCCGCTGGCGCACTTTGCCTCGCTCGCCCTCACGCCGACGGCCATCATCGGCCTCGATCGGCAACTGCGCACGCCGGCATTCAGCTTTGCCAGCAATGCGCGCCCCAGTCTCTTTGCCTACCCGACGCCGCTGAAGAAGGAGAGCGAGAAGAAGGTGGAGAAGGTCGAGACGGCCGTGCTCTCCACGACGGCCAAGGCGCAGGCGAGACAGCGCGTCAAGGAGCGCGAGAAGGCGAAGGAGGAGCAGGGCGACATGGACGTCGACGACGTCAAGCCCGCTGCTGCTGTCAAGACCGAGGGCGACGGCGACGACTCGATGAAGGTCGATGCGCCCAAGGCACGCCGCACCAAGCCGGCCGAGGCGGCCTCGAGCCAGATCTCCAACTACGCCCGCGTCACGCCCGTGCAGCTCAACTACATCAGCTTCCCGGCCGACGGCCGCTGGCTGCCCGTGCGCGCCGTGCACGGCGCCAGCAGCGGCGGTGCCAGCTGGGACGTGCACAGCACGGCGGCCGTGGCGCCGCGCGGCAAGCTGGGCTTCCTTGGCAACGCCACGCCGGCGCCGGGAGCTAGCGGCACTGTGACGCCGGCCGACAAGAAGGCCGCTGCTGCTGCTTCGACTGCGGCACCTCGCGCTGCAGCTGCGTCGACGCCGACGAGCGGCCCGACGCCCGAGGCGGCCCGCGCTGCAGCCGCCGCTCGTGCCGGCTTCGGCGGCGGAGGCATCCTGCTGCTGCGCGACATGCGCCCAAACGAGGCCTTCGAGGCGCTGCAGCTGCACCCTGATGGCGCTGCAGCGCCCGCGGCTGCCGCACAACAGCCGCAGCACCAGGTTGGCGGCAGCGAGATCTCGCCCGAGGACGCGGCTGCGATTGCGGCGGCCCTGGCCGGCGACGATGAGGACGATGATGATCAACAGACGGGAGTGCAGCACGGAAGCGGCAGCGGCCCGGCTGGCGGTGCTCAACCACCGCAGCCGCCCACTGGCGGCCCGACGGGGCACTAGGAGGGGAGGAGTCTGCGCTAGACCAGAATTGCAACCGAGTTCTCGTGCCCGCGTGTCATAGTGATGTGATGGCCAAAAGCTGAGCAGAGAGCTCTGCATCGCGGCGGCTTCCACAAAGCGAGCTCACACCACCACAGAGTCGTCTCTTTGCACGCTGATCTCATTGCTCAGCCCCCAGCGCCCCAGCGGCGCATCGGTCCCGCGCCTCTGGCCTGCGGCGGCGGCGGTCCCAGCGAGGGGTACTGCTGCTGCATGCCTTGCTGTCCTTGCACTTGCTGTTGCGGTGGCGGTGGGCCGCCATAGCCGCCTTGCTGCTGCTGATGCTGGAAGCCCGGCGGCTGTTGCTGCTGCTGGAAGCCCGGCGGTGCGTTCCACTGCTGCTGCTGAGGCGGAGGCCCGCCTGCGAAGCCCATCTGCTGATGCGCTATCGGCAACGGCGCCCTGCCGGATCCAGCAGCACCGCCCGCGCCTCCGTCCCAGCGCGGCGGCGGCACTTCCTGCTTGATCGCAGACGGACCATTGTGGTTGTGAATGCCTAGCGGCACAGGCGCTCCCGCGCCGCCAAAGCCGGGCGTGGCGGCGCCGCTGCCATTGCCGTAGCTCGGCATGCGAGGCGCAAAGCCTGCGCCTGGCCCGCCACTGCCGCCGCCGCCGCCCATGCCGCCGTTTGCTGGCGCGCCATTGAATCCTCCGCCGTGTGACGGAGGCAAGGGCGCACGCGAAGGCACGCCGCTGCCGTCGCCGCGAGGCGGAGGCACGCGGCGATTCGAGTTGAGGCCGGGAATGAAGTCGTCTGTGGAGGAGGGTCAGTGAATGCACGGGACGTAGAGCAAGCACTGTGACACGCACCGTCCCACTCCTCTCCGCCCTTGGCAGCGCTCTTCCATCTCGCCGCCTTCTCCAGGCCCGCACTGTCCCCTTCCTCTCGCCTGCCATCCTCCGGCCGTGCGCGCTCCCAGAAGCGCGTTGTGTGATCGTTGGAGCCTGAGGCGAGAACGTGGCCGAGGGGATGCCACGCCATGCTCCAGATGTTGGAGTCGTGTGCTGTTTCCATCGAGTGGACTGGCACGGTTGGATCGGAGGCTTTGAGCGACCAGAAATGCATCGAGCCTTCGCCGCCGCCTGAGACGAGAAGGTCGGGATGTGAAGGATGCCAGTCGAGCGCTGCCGGCGAGAGCAATCGGGTGAGCATGGAAGCGGGAGCCAAGGCGAGGAGATGACGCACAGCATGCCTCCTTCTGGTGCCCCTTGAGCGTGTACAACTCGGCCATGCTGCGAATGTCGTACAGCTTGATGGTCTGGTCCGTCGACGCCGACGCCACGAGATGGCCATCCAGGCTCCACTTGACCGCCTGCACCGTGTTCTTGTGACCGTGACTGAGCGCAGAGAAGCGGGTCAGATGCAGCCAGCGCCGGAGACGGAGAAGCGGCGGCCGACTCACAACGTCGCCAGATTGCCGCCAGAGCGCGGATCCCAGAATTTGAGCAGGTTGTCCTTGGAGCCCGAGACGATGAGGCCCTTGTAGGGATGCCATGCGACGCACTTCGCGTCCCATCCGTGCCCTGTCGACGACGTGGCTCAGCATTGCGATGCACACATTCACGCAAGAGCTCTTGCAACCCACCCTTGAGCGTCTTCTCCTCCCTCGCCTCATCAAACGCAAAGATCTTGAGACTCGAGTCGTCGCTTGCTGTGACGAATCTCGAGTCGTCCGGACTGAAGCTGAGGCCTCTCACCGCCTCTCGGTGCGCAGGGATGGCATGAATGTTGTTCATGTTGTTCTGGAAGTACTTGACGACGCCGCCCTGATCGGCACTGAGGATCCACGTGCCGGACTTGCTGTAGAGCAATGCGCGGATCGGATGGTCATGTGCTTGGAGGATCGTCTCGAAGTTGAACGTGAGGCCGTTCCAGAGGGTGAACTCGCCCGATTGAGAGCCGGTCAGCAGGCGGCGTCCCTCGGGAGTCCACTGTGTGCGCGAGAGTGAGATGCTGTGTGCAGGAAGCGAGAAGTGCAGGAAACGCACTTGACAGACGTTGACGGGACAGCGAATCTTGTTGGTGCTCGTGTGCACCAGATTCGTCGTCACGGCCTGGCTGGATTCTGCGTATGCGGCTGGCGGCAGGAGCTGGGTAGAGAGAGGAGCACACGCTGTGTTCAGCTGACGTGCCACGTCCGATTTGCAATCTGCCGCTCGCCCAGCGTGGAGCAGCACAGCGAAAACTCACATCGACGATGTGATGTGCGCTCGGGAGAAGAAACTTGTCGTCGCGCACACATGTGGCTGTTGCTCGTCGCTGAGCAGAGAGCCGAGTGAGCAACGCGTGGCCTGAGGGGGGCGAAAGGAGCATCGACCTGAGGCGCAGTCCTTCCCTGGTACAGGCAGCGGACGCGGCGCATGCGCAGAGAGACAGAAATACGACCTCGGACAAGCCAGGGACGCCAGAGCGGAAAGTCTGACGTCTGCTGCTCGCGAAGGCCGAGCGCCCCATGAGGCCAGCACGGGCTCATTCCCTTCTCTTCTCCCTCTCACTCCCTCTTTGCTGTGCGCAGAGGTTCCCAGCGCGGCCACGACGAGCTGCGCAACGTCCGCAGCATCTCTCCTCGGCTAGTGTTCGGGGTGCGGTCACAGCACCGATGCGAGTCATTTGTTGCTTCTCGCACGCAGAGAGAAGAGCCCTGCGCCCCGACCCATGTCCACGCGCGATGAAGCGGCACTCCACGTAATGCTGCCTCGCTCCGCCTGGAGTGCGCCTGCTCCGTTGCGTCTGCCTGCCTCCTCCCGCCCTCATTCCGCTCCTCGCTCTCCTTGCGCTCGGCCCGCGCAGCTCTGCGCTTGCGTCTTGCGGGAGCTCGAGGCGGACCCTCGGCCGTAGCCGCCCGCGCGCCATCTGAGTCTCGTGCCTCTTCGGCGCCTCTCTCGTGCCCTCTCGCTGCCTTGTCTGCCCTGCGCTGGCCACTCACCAGGCCCCAGCGCACCATGCCCGGGTGGTAGTCGACGGTCCTGCGCTGCATGAAGCGCCTGATGCGCCGGCCCTCGTAGCCGGCCGCCTGGGCCGCCGCAGTGGCTGCCGCCTCATCCTCTATCCGAGCATCGACGGGCGGCGGCGCGGGCGCCTGTGTCGCGTGCAGCGTTGGCTGCCACCGCGTGGGTGGCGGTAGCGTGAGGGACATGAAGAGACAGCGACGTGGTGGTGGAGAAGAAGGCAGCGACGCGAACGCCTAACGGCCGCAAGGCGCGCGCCGCGGCGCTGCGCGATGTGCCTTCCCTTGCGCACGGCGCGCAGCGTCTGCGCTCCGCACCACCACCGCCTCCTCGTCGCCGTGGCGCACGCTGCCCGGCATGAACACGCCCTCCTCGTCGCTGCTGCTCTCGCAGACGCTGCACACGCGCTACCCGCACAACACCTTCGCCTTCGAGGCCTCGCTCTCCGCTGCGCCTCACAACCTCAAGCTCTCGCTCGACGCGCAGCTCTGTCCCGCCTATCTCGCCTCGCTGCAGGGCGGCCCGCCCTGTCCGCTCGGCGCCGGCTGTCCGCTGCGCCACATTCCGCCGTCGTCGCAGAACTTTCGCCCGCCGGCGCGCGACCCGCATCGGCGCACCGTGTGCAAGCACTGGCTGCGCGGCCTCTGCAAGAAGGTCGACGCCTGCGACTATCTGCATGAGTACGACATGCGCCGCATGCCCGAGTGCCGCTTCTTTGCCACGTTTGGCTTCTGCAACCAGGCAGAGGAGTGTCTCTATCTGCACGTCGAGCCGGCAAGCAAGCGGCGGAAATGCGAGAGATACGAGAGGGGCTTCTGTCCCAAGGGTGAGTTGGCGAGCGGCGACGAGGCATGACGAGGCTCCGGCAAGCTGATGCACGCTCTCTCATCACAGGCCCAACGTGCGAGAAGAAGCATGTCCGTCGCCCCGCCTGCCCTCTCTACATCGCCGGCTTCTGTCCCAGCGGCAAAGAGTGTCTCCTCGGGCAGTGCGTCCTCCTCCCCTGCACATCTCCTTCTCCGTCGGCTGACGTCTATTCCTCCAGCCCAAAGACCAATCCGCCCTCTGCCGCCTCGCGCGCCTCCTCGCCCATCCAGACACACAGGCCCATGACGCTCGAAGAGGCATTCGGACAGCCGCACGGCGAGCGGCGCTACGCTACGGGCGGCGGAGGCGGCGGGTTTGGCGGGGATAGAGATGGAGGAGGTGGAGGCAGGGGAGGCAGAGGCGGAGGGAGAGGAGGGTACGGTGGAGATAGAGGAGGCGATAGGGGAGAGAGGAAGGAGCCGATGTGCTTCAAGGTGAGTTTGCCGACCAGAGGATGCTGGGAAACGGACAGGCGCGTCTGGGCAAGGGAGTGGAAGAAGCTGCATGGGCAAGAAGGGCCACGTTGTGCTGCTTTTCTGGCGATCGCTTCACAAAGAGAGGTGCTGCGTGTGCTTTCTGAGTCCGAGCCTCTACTGATGACCCTCTCTTTGCTCTCTCTCTCTCTCTCTCACAGTGCGGCGAGATGGGCCAGTACGTGCCTCGCCTCCCCCTCTCCCTTCTTCCACTCGCTGACCGTGCGTACACAGCTTCGCGAATCAATGTCCCAATCCCGCGCGTCCGGGCAATCGCAATCCCGAACGCGGACCCGTGGTCGGGCCTGGAGGAGGCGGCGGTGCGGGAGGAGGAGGAATGGGCGGCGCGGGCGGACCACAGAGAGGTGGCATGGGAGGCGGAGGCGGAGGGAGGGGCATGCCGTACTAGCTTGCCTCTGCGCCCAAGGGTGGCAATGGCGAAATCTTCAGCAAATCGAGAAGAGGACGGAGCGAGCGTGGCGATGGCACAGTGACGTGTGTTCGAAGTCGCGAGCGGGCAGCAAGCACTGAGTGGCTGTACATGGTGGGGCATGAAGCGCGGGCAGAGTTGAGAGAGCAGTCTACCTGCTGCGCCTCTGTGATTGCGCGCAAGATTGCACCAGAGCGCTTTACTTGAACTCTGTCGAGGCGCGGTTTCAGCATGAGCTTTCTGCCGGCTCTCACTTCTCTCTGCGTTGTTCGCGCAAGCTCACCGTTGTTGAACTCCCTCGCGATCAGGAAGCGGCGAATCTCCTGCGTGCCGGCGCCGACGGTATACAGGCGTGCGTCGCGCAGGTAGCGCCCGACGGGATACTCGTTGATGTAGCCGTTGCCGCCGAGAGATTGCATCGCCTGCGAGCAAAAGAGGTCAACGCGAGAAAGAGTGGGAGCAGGAGGATGGGACGACGTACCTCGGTGGTCACCTCCACGGCTGCGTCCGAGGAGAGAAGAATGGCGCCGGCGCAGTCCTGTGGGCGCGATGAACGTCAGTCCTCTCACCTCTTTCTCATTCAAAGCATCAGCGAACAGAGGTCCCTATCGATGCAACCCCTTCTGCCCTGGACGAAATCTCCTCCGCCGTTGCGCCGCCTGGTCAGTGCCGCTACTCACTCTCCGGCTGATCTGGCCCGCATCACACGCGCGTCCCACCGCGTACACGTATGCCCGGGCAGCCGACATGTTCGTGTACATGTCTGCTCGGTGGCCCCCGCGTCAGCATCGCGGCAGCTAATGGAGCGCGGAGGGGCCAAGGACGCACCGGCAATCTTGCCCTGCATGAGCTGGAACTCTGCCACCTTCTGGCCGAACTGTTCCCGCTCGTGCGTGTACTTGATGGCGTAGTCGCATGCTGCCTGCATCAGTCTGTCGAGCGAGCAAGCATTGCTGGTCAGTTCCACTGCCCCGGCGCAAGGAGGCCAAAGAGGCGCGATAAGGGAGACTCACCCCAATGGCCCACCGGACAGGACGAGACGCTCGAGATCCAGACCGGACATGAGCACATTGACGCCCTTGTTGACCGTTCCCAGCACGTTGTCGCCTGCACCGCACCTTGTCAGCACTCCCTCTCTCCCACTCTATGGGCCTTCTCGCCTCGCTGGGCCTACGCGCGCCCGACTCACCAGGCACCACGACATCCTCAAACACGAGTTCACACGTCTCGCTGCCGCGCATGCCCACCTTGTCGAGCTTCTGCGCCGTCGTGAAGCCGGGCGTGTCGCGGTCGACTATGAAGGCCGTGATGCCTCGCGGCCCCGCGTTCGGGTCCGTCTTGGCGTAGATGACAAAGGTCGAGGAGATGGGCCCGTTGGTGATCCTGCAAGCCGGGTCAGCGCAGCAACGACGAGAGGGCAGAAGGAGAGAGGCGACGCACCAGAACTTGCCGCCATTCAGCACCCAGTCGCCCGAATCATTCTTCTTCGCCGTCGTGCGCATCGACACGACATCGCTGCCGGCGCCCGGCTCCGACATGGCCAGCGAGCCCACCTTGGTGCCCGCAAGCAGCTCGGGCAGATACTTGGCCTTCTGCGCCTTGGTGCCGTGCCGTGCGATCTGGTTGATGCAGAGATTGGAGTGCGCGCCGTACGAGAGGCCGACGGAGGCCGAGGCGCGCGAGATCTCTGAGATGAGAGCACAAGCAAAGGGGGCAAAGCGTCAGTGAGGCACCTCTCGCTGCTGGCCATGATCTCGCGCAGCGCCATGCTGCGGCTGCAGCGCAGCTAGCCACTACTCTGCATCGCCGCCACCGCTCAGACTCACCCTCCATCACCACACAATGCTCAAAGTAGCCCTTGCCCAGCCCGCCCTCGTCCTCCGGGACAGTAATGCCGTGCAGGCCCATGTCGCCGAGCTTGGTCCACAGATCCATCGGCGCCTTGTTCTCCCGGTCAATCTGCGCCGCGAGGGGCGCGACGACGGACTGCGCCCAGTCTGCGACGGCCTCGCGCAGCTCGGCCTGGTCGGGCGTCAGGCCGGCGAGAGGGGCTGAGTAGGAGGTGAATGTGCGGGCGGCGAGCGGAGTGGGCCGCGCGAGGCGGGGCAGGAGACGCGGCAGTTGACGCAGCATGGCGGGCAAAGCGAGATGTGGTGGTGGTGGAGAGGCAGAAGATGTGGCCGCCTATCCAGTCGTCGCCCGTGCCTGAGCTCATCAGCGACGTCGGCATTACCGCCCCTTGCGGCGCCGGCAGACGCGGCATCGGGAGCGGCCAACTCGCTGCGCGCTTCCCCGCGCCGTCTTGGCGGGCGGAGAGGCCACCGCGGAGGCGGCCCCGCAGCCCGGCCTCGGCGAGCAGGCTCAGCCGGCAGCCGCGTTGTCACGTGAGCAGCGTGCGCCCAGGCCGGCGCGCCTTGACCCTCGTTCCGCACCTTCATCGCATGCGCAGACTCGAGTCTCACATGTTCAGACGCTTCTCTCGCGACCGATTAGTCCTTCTCTTCTTCTCTCTCGAGGTGCAGGCTGCACCGCCGAGCGATCCGAGCACAGCGCAGGAGCCGCGGCGTGCGGCGTGAGGCGTTGGGCAACGCGAGCGCGTCGCGTCCTTGGTCGGCCTTGGTCTGCGCGCGTCGCTCGCCTCCTCCGTGCGACGCTGCCTCTCCTCGGGGCCGAGTCTCCTCTGCCTGCTGCTCCTCAGCCGGCGGCGGCAGCCTGCGTCGCCCTCAACGCTGAAGCTGACAGTGAGGTGCTGAGCGGCTGCCTGTGAGACTGCCCCCGACGAGTGCCCGTATGCCGCACATGCATGGAACCCTCTGTCGCTGCGCGCCAGCTGCACGACGTGCATGGGCAGCGCGCTAAGAGGTGCAGCCACGGGTGGGAGACTTGCCTTGTTCAGCGCTCGGCTGCTCGAGAGAGAGCCGCCTCAGAGACGGCCGCTCGGAGGGGACAGAGCGCAGCTGCAGATCATCCATCGCTCGAGAGTCGAGAGATCTGCAAACCGACGGGCGGAGAGAAGAGGGCGGATGTTTCAAGCTCACGGCGCGGGAAGGCGGAGCGTGCGAGGAGGCCGCGTTCTCGAAGCGCGAGGGGCAGCAAGCAGGCGTCTCGGCCGAAGGCACGAGGGCAGAGGGGCGCGCCGGAGGGGCTCGAGGCGCGAGCGCGTTGACTGGCGGCGCGCCTTGAGCCGCGCAACACACAACAGCGCAGGCGCCACGCAGCGCGCGGAGGCAGGCCGGCGGCACCGTCCGCCTTGCGACCCGAGGGAGAGGATTCGGGGGTGCGGCTCTCGCTGCGGATGCTGCTGCGGTGTCTGCTGTGCTGCCTGGTGGCGAGGGCGGGCTGGAGAGGCTGTCACGCTAAGGCATGCACGCGCGCAGCGACTGCTCTTCTGCACTAAGACTGAACGCGCGAGAGGGGGGGACAAAGCATGAAGCGAGGCGAACAGCAGCGGTACAGGCGGCCTGCGATAGCAGCGCCAGCTCTTCTCTCTCACCTCCATCTGTCCCTCACTACGTCTGCCCTGCTTCCATCTCACACTCTCTGACGGACAACACACACACACTCACTTGCGCCTTCGACCTCGCTCCGTCACGTTCGTCTCTCCTGCGCTGCTCTGCTGCGCGCCTCACCGCCTCTCGCTGCATCTCGCGCACGCGCCTCTCGCCTCTCGTCTCGCCGCTCTTGGCGCGCCGACATCGCACCACCAACGCCACACGCTCTACACGCTCCTTACCTTTCTCCCTCTCACCTATTCGCGTTTCGCCTGCACATCGGGCGCCTCTCTCGCAGCAGCTCCACTGCTCAGAGCCCAGCCGGCACTGCGCTCCTGCTCGCTGCGCACCAACCGCCAGCCACTGCCAGCGACTATGCAGCGCTCTGGCCTCGCTGCCGCCCTCGTGGCGCTCGTTGCTGCGCTTGCGGCTTCGGCGCAGGCCGCGCCGCTCGAGGTGAACGTGGGAGATGTGCGGACTTGTGAGTAAGCGTCAGCTGCGTAGCGAGGAAGAGGGCTCGTGGACGTCAAAGCACGACCTGCTCGGCCGCCTTGCCGCGCACGATGCTGTGCGCCCTGCGCTGCTTTTTGCTCACGCCTCATCCGCAGGCTCGTCGACCAAGATCTCGTGGGACACGACGGGCGGCCGCGCGCCGTGGACTGTGACGATCTTGCCGCTCAACCACGTGCCCACCACCGTCTCGCTGCCCGCCTCGTACAGCAGCGGTGCGGCGTGGTCGTACGACTGGGACGTACCCAACTACGGCGACGGCAATGATGGTGAGGTCATCGTGGCCATTGCCGACGCCAGTGGCGCCGTCTCTGGCTCCTCCAAGTTCCTCCCAGTGCGCGGAGGAGGCAGCTGTGCGCGCGCGACCGAGTCGCTCGACTTTGTCTGGTTCGGTCCCGACGCCGGACCGAACGAATGCGGCGCCTGGCCTATCCGCTGGCAGACGGACCGCGCAAACAACGGCATTGTCGCGCCCGTCAGCGTCACGTTCGTGCCAGAGGAAGGCGTGCCGTCCACGTACATTGCCAGCGCAAAGGACACGCGCTTCGACTGGCAGGTCTCTTTCCCGCGCGGCACGCGCTTCACGATGGTGCTCACCGACCAGGGCAAGAGCGGCACGGGCGGCGTGGGTCTCAAGTACACTGTCGGCGCTGGCTCGCGCAGCTCTTGCTCGCCGAACAATGCTGGGTTGACGCAGGGCGCGCTGAACGCCGCCACTTCGACGATCGCAGCGGCGCGTACGGGCGGCATGACGACGTCGCGTGCACACAAGACGGGCGCGGGCGCCACGCATCATGCGACGAGCACGGCGACGGGCACGGCTGATGCGCTGGATGGAGATGCGCAAGCGAGCAAGGGCGGCTCCAACGGCGGCGCCATTGCTGGCGGCATTGTGGGCGCACTTCTTGTCATTGGCGCACTCGTCGCCGGCGTGCTCTACTGGCGACGACGCCGCGCCAATGCCGAGCAGGGACCGTTTGGCGATCAGTACCAGACGCCATGGCGGTACGAGATCGACGGCGCGCCAGTCGCTGGCGTGCGTCGCAGCCGTCCTGCCTCGAAGCTGTTCGGCGCCCTTGGCGTCGGCTCTTCGAGCTCGGGTGGTTCTCGTCGCGAAATGCGCAGCGCGAACGACGATGGCGCCTCCCTCGTGCAGGCGTCGCAGTCGTCGTACTTCGCTACAGCAGCGTATCCTTCGACGCACAGCAACATGCATCGCCGCAGCCCTTCAAGTGGCGACGCGGCATTCGGCACGCTGTCGTCTGCGAACGGTGGCATCCTGCCACCGCCGGCTCAGGCTCGCGTGGTGCCGGACGACCAGCTCTTCCCTCCTCCCGCGTCCTCTTCGCCTCCTGCGACGCGCGGCGCGCGAGCCAGTCAGTTCAACGTGCTTGAGCGCACGCTGGAGCGCGAGCGCGAGGCCGCCCGGCTTGCCGAGGAACAGCCCACGCCACGCTCGCCGGCGACGGATGCGCAGACGCGCGCGGCAAAGACGAGCATCCACGATCCGTACACGCACATCAGCCAGCTGTACGAGCGCGACGATGTGGCGCGACGCATGCTGGAGATGGAGCAGCGCGGCGCTGCCCCGTCGGCTGCCGCTGCAACGACACCACCGGCAGGAACGGGATACGCGAGTCGTCCACCGGCAAACGCTCAACAGCACCTCGCGCCCGGCGGCATCGTGCCTCGGCGCATCGAGAGCGAAGTCCTCATCGGCGCGCCCTACCCGCATGCCCAGCAACAGCAGCAGCAGCAGGGCTTCCCGACGCCGCCGCCGCGCTCGCAGCAGCAGGGCGGCCAGGGCGGCTACTTCGGCCTGCCGTCGCAGAACACGCTGCACGCGCCCGGCGCGCAGAGCCAGCCGTGGCAGCCGCAGCAGCACGGCTACGGCGCGAGGGAAGAGAGGGAGAGGGAGAGGCCGATCAGCAGCGCAAGCAGCGACGGTGGCGGGCTCGCTTACCTTTGAGCAAGCAAGCCTCTCCCTCGACGTCGCATCACGCCCTTTCATCTTCGCTCGCTCGCTCTGCCTTCGGTCTCGCCTCGCCCCCGTTGCGTCCTACTCTATACCGCCATCGCCACGCGCGCTCGCCCTACTCGTCCCCCTCATCGCTCCAAAAGCTTCGCTCGACGCATCGCCTCCTCCTCTCGCTCTCGATACCCCAAACCAAACAGCTGCACCAGCAAACACGCGCCGGCCGCTGTCTCGCTTGCATGTACCTGTGCCTTCGCCTTTCTCCTCTCCCTGCGTCTACCGAGACGTGCTTCCTGATAAAGTATGATGTTCTCCTCTCGCCCTCGCGCTCGAGCGGTGCCTTTCGCGTGATCATGAGCACGACGGACTCTCGAAGACGTCTTCGCTTGCGGCTCAAGGGCCCTCGAGAGGCGTGTCGGTCCCCTGCAAGTGGGGTGCTTCAACATGCTGGACGTCAGGCATGCGGACGCTGACGATGTGAGGCTGTCACGCACGAGCCCGTTGTTCTCGCATGTTGCGCTTGCATCATCCATTCACAGCGTCGCTCAGCTCGCCGTCGCCTCGCACATGGCCATGCTCTGCCCACACGGAGCCGCCTCTCCTGCCGGCGCTCGGCGCTGCCTCCAAATGCTCCGATGCACCTCTCTCATTCCTCCGTCTCGCAGAGGCGCACGTGCCTCCGTCTCGTCGCCATCGCTTCCGTCCATCCGACGGCTGCGGCGCGGCAACTCGTCTGCGCGTGACCAGTCAGCCACGCAGCCTTCGCCTTTCGAGATGCCGGCCCGCCACAGCAGCCCGCAGGATGCTGCTGCACGCTGCCGCCGCGGCCGTCAAACGCTATGCCGCTGGAGACGGATGAGACACGGCGACGGCGAGGGGTGCAGGAGCATTTGCAGCGTCCTGGGATGCGTCGCACTCCGCGACACGGGCACGCCGCGCACAGCCGACGGCGCGAGAGGCGCAACGAGGCAGCATGCACAAAGACAGGGAGGCTCTGCGCGCCAGGCGCGCGCGCGGCGGCGCGATGGCCGTGGACGCATGCGGTGTGCGGCGCCTTGGCCCGCCTGCGCTCGCGATGCCGCGGCAGAGCCAGCTCAGACCTCTCGCGCAAGCCCCGCTGCCGCCGGCTGACCAGCGCCATGGGCCTGCACAGATGGTGCGAAAGCAAAATGCGACGAACCGTGTACGCCGGAGCGATGGCGAGCTGGTGAGCGAAGACGCGCGGGCTGCGAGCGTCCCTCTCGTCCGCTCGCTGCGGCACGCTCAAAGGTCACCAGCTGCTTCGCCGAGCCAGCCTGTCCTCTCTCATTCGTCATTGAGGACTGCACTTGCTCCAGCACACTCTGACTTGCGACGGGCAAGGACGACTCACAGCAAGGGCTGTGAGCGTCCTGTGGGTCCTGAGAGCGGAAGTGGCGGGCGTGCAGCGCGACGCTGCCTCGCAGGCGCACGCTAAGAAGGCGTGCCTGACATGGAAGCTGCTCCCTTTCCTGCGTCCCTGCGCTGGCTCTGGCATCCGTTGATCATGCAGGGAGCGCTGGTCGCTTTTGCCTGCACCTGCGACTGAGGTTGCGAGGCGCTCTGTCGCGGCGAGCTGGCACTCACAATCGCACAGAGCAGCAATTGAGGGTGCCGCAGCATGAAGCTCCATCGGTCTCACGCTGCGACGATGTCACCTGCGGCTGCTGCCGCTGCGGCGACCAAGCCAACGCTCAAGCGTCAACGGCATCGCCTTCGCGCAAGCCGGACGCCCTGTGCAAGGCGGAACCGCAGAGCTCGCTCTCACACCAAGTCAGAGTCAACGGCGTGCAGCAGCAGACGGAGCGAGGTGATGATGAGGGTCGCATTCCCCAGCCGGGCTGTGCGCTGCAGTCTGCATGCTGACTGCCATCTCAGACTGGCCCCTCGGCGGCGTCGGCTCTGAGAACCCGCAGCACCGTCGTCAGAGGGAACGAATGCGATCGCGCCATCGCTGCACGCTGCTTCGCCGAGCTCGTCGCCCTTACCTTTTTCCCTCGTCGTGCGGAGCACAGCGCTTCTATCACCTTTGCTCGGCCATGCCCATCGCCGCCGCGGATCCGACGGGGCGCTCGGGCGCCGCCGCGATCGGCATGGGCATTCTCAGCTCCGGCGCGGGCACGTGCGAAGCCTCGGCCCAAATCTCCCTGGGGTCCATACGGATCCGCTCTGCGTGCGGGCGTGGCGGCGAACGAGACGACGACGGCGACGACGAGGAGAGGCATTGGGCGCGCCGGTCGAAGTTGAGCGGCGGGGCCGCATACGCGCGCGTGTCGGACTCCGCCCGTGGGTCTGCTGCAGCTGCAGCGCCGCGCTGCGCCTGATGCCGCTGCGTTGGAGCGCGCGGCCCGAAGAAGCGCATCGCGCGAGACCTGCAGCTGCCGCTCTGCAACAGCTGCAGCGCGAGGCTGCCGCTTGCGGACGTTGCCCGCCGGGGCTCGGAGCAGACGCCATCCGGCGCTCCTCGTCTGCCCCCTCCGCGCATGATCAGCGCGAGCTGGCGGAGTGAGCGAGCCCTCTTCACTTGATTCGCCGGGCATGCCCTCTCCCCCCTCATGCCGTCTTGCAGAGGCTCGGCCCCTGCGTCTGCAGCGCTGCTCTTGGCGCAGGGCGGCTGCCGCACCCGGCGTGCGGCCAGCGCCCAGCATGCAGCCCCAGCCGCACCACGCTGCGGTAGCGACCGTTGGACGAGCACACGCTATGCGCAGGGCCGCCGCAAGAAGCAGCCGCAGCCGCAGAGGCGCCGCAGGATGCGGCGAGTTGCCTGGGCCGCCGCCGCCGCCGCCGCCGCCGGCGACTCGACTGGGCGCTGCTGAGCAAGGACGAGTGCGAGGAGAGGGATGCATGCGCCTATTGCAGCAGGCGGCACGACGGAGCGGAGGGCCGCCTCTCGCCTCCGCCTCCGGCCCCGCTCCGCCCATCAGTTCAGCACCATGCATGATCACCCGCCCTCGCCCCTCCGAACGCAGCCGGAAGCCACCGGCCGCTGGTGTATAAGAGCACGTTCGTCCGTCCCGACGCCGGATCCCACGCACCTTCCATCCCACCACCACCTCCCACCTCTCTCTCCCGCGAGCCACCTGCACCATGGCGCCCAATCTCGACCCTGCCTACTGGCAGACGACGGCGCAGCTCCTCGTGCGTCGCCTGGCCCTTCACACCTCTGCAGCCCACTGACCAGCTCCTCTCAGTGGGTCTTTGAGATGGCCAAGTTCATCGGCTGGCTCTCCGCCGGTGCCGTGCTGGTCGACCTCCTCTCCTTTGCGCGCTTCGACTACGGCATCCTCGCCGGCAAGCGGCGGCGGCGCTGGCCGCAGCTCGTCTACTTCGGCGCCAAGCTCAGCTGGCTGGCGTACTTCTTCCTCAACGTGACGCTGCTGTACGCCAAGACGGAGGTGCCCTGCCAGGGCATGATGTACGCCATCGAGGCCTTCATGGGCATCATTGCCGTGCTCTGCTCTTCGCGTGAGTAGCAGGCACTGCACCGTCGTCACTGGCCATGGCTGACGGCGTCCCTTCAGTCCTTGCGGTGCGTACCGTCTGCGTGTACCAAGACACGGAGCGCAAGGTGGTGCAGGTCGTGCTGGGCGTTGCACTGGCGGGCATGACGGCCACCTGGATGGCCGGCGTCGCCGACGTCGGGGCCGCCTGGTCTACCGCCGCAGCTGCCCCGTACAACACCGGCGCCTGTGTCTTCACCCACGTGGAGACGCACTACATGGCCAAGTACCTCGTCACCGTCTTTGTCGACGCCCTCGTCTTCGTCCTCACCCTCGTCGGCACGATCCGCATGGGCACCAGCCGCATCGGCGAGATCCTCGTCGGCCAGGGGTTAATCTACTTTGTCCTCGTGCTCCTGCCCAACGTCGCCGTCGCCGTCCTCACCGGCCTGCGTCTCTCGCCGACCATGTCTCTCATCGGCGCCATCCCGTCCAGCTCCATCTCCGTCATGGCAGCCACGCGCCTCTACGTCTACCTGGCGGAGGCCGCTGCCCCTCAGCCCAACGGCATCTCGCTCTCCGAGCTCAGCGGCTCCGGAAACGTCGAGAAGTTTGGCAACTTCTTCCGTTCCAACCGTGGCGTCGGCACCACCAGCGAGATGGGCTTCGGACGCGCAAGCACCGCACATGCCTCTTCGGCGCCTGCATACGCCGGCAACGTCGCATCTCGCGGCAATGCCATCGACAGTCGTTCGCGCGCCTCGTCCATCGGCAAGCTGCCGCTCATGGGTCGGCTGAACAGCACCGACAAGGCGCAGTACGACGACGACGTCGAGCAGGGCCTCACGCCGCCGCTGCCCTCGCACCACCACACGCGCAGCAACGGCGTCGAGGTGCGCCAGACGCAGGAGGTCGAGGTGGAGCAGGCCGACCTCTTTGTGCCCACGCAGGCCTCGCGCGACTCTGCACACGTCTACCCGACGCTCTCGTACCGGCCTTGAGCAGAGGCCGGCCCACATCGTTTCCCTGGCTTCCATATGTCACCGTGTCCTTGCTGTCATCGTACTTTGCAACGCATCATCTTGCACCGTCCCTCCTCACGCGTGATGTGTAGCAACTGGCCGGCATTGGCGGGGGTATATTCCTGTTGTGACTCTTGCGGTCGCGCACATCTAGAGCATCCGGTGGATCTCGTCGTCCCGCAGATCCTTGAGCGACAGAGCATCCACCTTGCCCTTGCCGCCCTCGCGGCGGTCCAGCAGTTGCTGCCACCACGGGAAGAGGAAGCGCGCGGCGATGAGCTTGAACCAGGGCGTGAATGCCTCCGCTGGCGGCCACACCGAATCGGGTTCAGCTTCTACAGATCGATCACGCGAACGGCAAGCGCGCCATCAACTCACGGTCCAGCTCCTCCATCAGCGCCTTGAGCTCGGAGGGCGTCACCCACTTGGTGTCGCACACCTCGTTCTCACTCGGCGCCAGCGTGACGGGCACAGTGAGGAAGAGAATGTAGTCGACTGGCACGCAGATTCATCGCGTCAGCCAGCTGCCGTGCTGCCACTGTCTTGCTCTTCATGAGGCGCGACTCACTCTCATGCTCGCCCCACATGCCATCGCTCGGCGCAAGATAGTGGATGCGCGTGAGGTACTGGAAGGCATCGAGCGAGACTTGGGAGGTGGGGATGCCGAGCTCGTGCTCCAGCTTGCGCTGCGCTGCGCGACGCACGCCTGGGAGAAAACGTGTGGTCAGAGGTGCGGGACGAGAGCAGGGCGGCACGCGAGAGCGAGAGGAGGTGGTCAGGGCATGACAGGGGGCCTGTCTAGAAGGAAGATAGAGGTTGCAGCGAGGGTCCAAGGCAACGGCAGCTCCTGTCGTGGCTCTAGCTTGCCGGCCTCTTTCCCCAGGCAAGAGAGCCAGTCGAGCGCATGCGTCCAGTCCCTTCTCTTCACTTGGTGCGTCCGTCTCGGCTTACGCCCAGCCGCGCCAGCTGCGCGCATGGCCTCGCCCACACTCACCGATCTGCTCCTGCTCCTCCAGCTCCGCCCGCACCGCCAGCGGGTGGCTGCAGCACGTGTTCGTCCACATGTCGGGGAAGGTGATCTTCTCCTTTGCGCGGCGCTGCAGCAGCAGCTTGCCGCTGTCGGGGTCGAAGAGAAAGACGGAGAAGGCGCGGTGCAGGAGGCCGTCGTTGATGTTGGACATGAGGTGGCACTCCTTCTTGCTGCCGTCGCGGAGGTAGCGGTCGTCGTGGTCGAGCACGATGCAGCGCTCCTCCATGAGCCGGATCTGCTCCTCGTCGTGGCCCGCGAGCGAGACGTCGTCGCCGGTGGTAGACATGGCGGATAGCGAGATGTGGTGGTGGGAGAGGCGGAGCGAAGCCGCCGTGTGAGCTTCTCGGCGAGCAGGCGCAGCTCGGCGCGGCTCGGTGTCTGGCCTGGCGCGCCCGGCCGACGCGCTCAAAGCCACGTGGCTCGAGGCGCGCGCGGCGGCTGGGCCAGGATCTTCTCACCGCGCACAAGCGCCGCCGTCGCCTCGCCAAGCGCGCCCGCCGCGGCCTTCTCGACGTCGACCACGCTCTCCCTCTCCTGTCCCGCACGTCCAGCCATGACGACCGACACCGCCTCTGCCTCCGCGTCTCAGTGGGTGCGTATGGCTGCTCTGCCGTGCATTGGCGCGTTGCCTTGCCCGAGCCGTCCCTCTTGCGCCTCGCTCATGCCCCGTCGTTGCTCCTCCCAGACGTCGCCCGCCTCGCGCCCGGCGCACATCGAGGAGCTCATCTCCGGCGTGGACCGGTACAACCCGCAGAACCTCGCCGTGCTCGTCGAGTACCTGCAGCAGCAGCTCGACTCGGGCGCGTACGACTGTCTTGCCAACTTGGCCATTCTCAAGCTGTGAGTGCGGCAGAGGTGTGCAGAGCGAGGAGGCATGGGCGGCACAGAGAGACGGAGCGGACTGATCGGGGATGCGTAACCTTATACCCAAATTGTCGAGCGGAGCAACCGAGAGTGAAGCCTTGGCCGCAGTGCGAAGACAACTAGAATTAGCTCTATCTGAGATCAGTCCGCCTCTGTGCCGGACCTGCCCTCCTCCTCACGTCGCAACGCCCGCTGAGCCGCGCTGACCATCGTCTACCCGGCCACGCGCAGCTTCCAGTTCAACGCCGGCGACTTTGACTATGGCGTCGCCATCTCTGTGCTTCTCAAGGCCCTGACTGCCGCGCCGTACCCGGACTTCTCCCTCTGTCTCGCCCTTCTCGGCGAGGCGCCCGTCGCTGTCCTGCCCGCGCCCGCCGAGGTCGAGGAGGGCGCCGACCCGACGCCCGCCGATGCCACTGCCCCCTCCACCTCGACGCAGCCCTCCGCCGGCCACCTCGCCGATCCGCTCATCGTGCGTCTGGCTCAGCTCAGCGCACTGCTGCACGGCGCCCGCTTCCGCGCCTTCTGGTCCACGCTCGCGAGCGCCGAGTTCGAGGATGTCAGAGAGGCCGTCGCCAATGTTGCCAGCTTTGACGATGCAGTGCGCAGCGTGGCGCTGCAGAGCGTCAAGGGTGCGTTCCGCGCGATCAGCGAGGAGCGGCTGGGCTCGTACCTGAACCTTTCCGGTGAGTCGCGGCAGGGCCACAGTGCCGCCATCTCGCACTTGCGGTGTACTGACGGCAGCGCGTGCGTCTATGTGTGGCTTGCAGGCAAGGAGCTGGCGTCGTACATCGAGCAACAAGCGGGCTGGAAGCTGGCAGACGGCTCGGTGCAGGTGCCCGCCAACCCGGACAACGAGGTCAAGGCGACTGTGATCCGCGAGGACCTGCAATTGGACCGTGAGTTTGCTCTTCCTGCCAGGCCTCGCTCGGGACGTGCAACGTGAGGAGGAGCCCTCGCTGACTTGACACTCATCCCGCAGAGCTCACCAAGTTCCTGACGCAAGCACAGACGGCTTGAACTCATCCTCTCCCTCTCCACGCCCGTCTCCCGCTCGCTCTGTCCCGTCGTGCCGCGTGCAATCCGCACCGGCTCTGTACTACTACCATTCCCTCTCGGCCTCGGAGCCACAAAACCACACATGCTGCATCTACAGTCCGTTTCTGCTGTCGTGTGATGGCCCACCGGCGGCGCTGCCTCTTGTGTGGAGTGCGGACGAGGAGCAGGAGCCGCCTCTGGAGCGCGAAGCGCTCTGTCGTCGTACTCGAAGCATCCAAGCTCGTGGCCTGCACTTGGCGCTTCGCGGGCGCCTCGGCGGAGCAGTGCTGGTGACATGCAGAGCGTCAGGACGGCTGCGCGGCGAGGCGCATGTTTCAGCATGCCGAGGACACGGGTGACGAGACCCGCAAACGAGCACGCTGCCTGCAGCGAGCACCGAAGAGCACCTCGGTAGCGCCTCTCAAGCCGGCCCGAGACCACGAAGCCCCTCGCTGGGCGCCGCATCCTCTCGAAGCACACTTGCGCCCCTCTCGCTCTCCAGTCCGCACCCCTCGTGCACCCTCGCTTCGTGTGGCCGGAACGCTGCGTCACATTTTAAGAGTATGTGAGCGACGCGGCGCCGTATGGTACATGACAGTGTGAGGTGTGTGGGGCGTGACTGAAGTGAGAGCGCTCGAGAGAAACAGAGAAGAGATGGACGTCTGCATTGCCGCCTCCACTCTTAGATCTCCTGCTGCACAATGGAGCCCTTGGCCGCACAGTAGATGCCGTCGAGGAACTTGCGGATGTCCTTGTCCTTGACGAGGCACTGGCCGTGGAGCAGCGCTGCCGACTGCGACACGAGCTCAATGTCGTTGCCCTCGCAGATGACCTGGTCCTTCTGCGCCGTGTCCTCCCGGATCGTCACGCCCTCGCCCATGGTGACGTGGCGCACCCGCTTCTCGCCGAGGAAGTTGCGGATCTCGGCGCTCTTGCCGTCGGGGCCGATGATGATGTTGATGGGGAAATGCGCGTACACGGCGCGCATCTTGTACTGCAGGCCGTAGCGTGCTGCATCAGCGCGCTGCCCCGCTGGTCCTCTCGTCGCGCTGCTCCGTCTGCCCTGCCCCGCCTCTCGCGCACACGCTACTCACCTGGAAGCCCACAGTCACGCCCTTGATCATGTTGGCGAACACAGCCTTGGCCGTGCGCAGGCAGGCCACGTGCTTGCGGCCGCCGTGCCACACGATGAACTTCAGCTTCTCGCCCTTGGGCGACTTGATGTGCCGGATGTCCATGTTCATGTGCTTGACGTTCTGCGATGGGCGCGTCGCGCGTGAGCTCCTGCTCTGTGCGACATCGGTCCTAGCAGGGCAGAGGCGGCGCTCCGCATGGACAGCTTCGGCCATGCGCTGCGCTGACATGCCCCTCCCGGCAGCCTCTCCAGTCCTGTTACAACGCATGGCTCTCGCCCGTCTCCGCCGCTACGCTTCCAGTCCTTCACCGCTGTCCCGCCTGGCCCCAGCGTATGCTCGCTCTCTCCGCCGCTGTGCCCTCTTTCGCCGCTCTCGTGCCCCGAGCTGTCTCGTCTCTCGCTGCTCGCCCACCCCACTCACCTTGGTCAGCTCGCCGCGCGGGCCCTTGACGGTGGCCTGGCGAGCGTGCAGCTCGACCGTGACGCCCTCGGGGATCTCGAGGTCCAGGTCCTTGTAGAGCTGCAGCATGGTGAAGCTGCAACGCGGAAAGCGCAAGGGTGACAGGGTCAGCATACCGTTTGTGATGCGGGCATTTGGACATGCTACTGCAGCTGGGGCGCAGCTCGCCGGCCTGCCGCCGCCCGTCCCTCCTGCTGCCCAGCCCTGCCACGCATCCTTCTTCCTCGGCGAGGCGGCAGCGCAGCACGCTGAGATCGGGGATGATCTGTTGCGCGACGAGCACAGAAGAGCGATCGCTGCACCGGCGAGTGCTGTCGCTGCCTGCGCCCGTCTCGCTGGTGCCCGGCCACGCTCTCCATTGCCGCGCCAAGGCGGTGCCTGGGCCATGGCCGCAGCTCGCAGCAGCTGGAGCGCCTGCGGTGTCCGCGCAGTCGAGGTGCGAGGAGCGTGCGCTGTGTGTGCGGCGAGGGCGGCATACTCACTCTTGAGGAGGGTGGGGTAGGGGAGATGGTAGGCTGACGGAGATGCGCGCGCGGCGAAGACGGCCTGGCGCGCGGCGGCGGCGCAGCGGGCGTGGCGCCTGCTGCTGCTGCTTCCCGCGCCCAGCGCCGCCGCCAGCCACTGCGGCTGCGGCCGGCGCGCGTCACGTGCACGGCGTCCGGCAGCTCTCGCCAGCTCTGTCCCTCCACGCGTGCGACTCCTTGCAGCGCTCCGTCGCCGAGCAACTCGACCACCGCCATTCGTCCATCCTGCTGCCGGCCGTGTTCGCCGCTTGAGCCGTGCCTCGCCGTACGACACGCGGTCAGCAGGGCACAATTCAGCTGGCAGCAGCGGGGCCGCTCGGCAATCGTAGAGGCTCGCTCCGCGCCGCTGCTGGCGCTGCTGGGCCAGGTGGTGCTGACTATCCAGCGGCGAGTTGACCAGCGCTGCAGCAGCCGGCGGGCCTCTCTGCATACAATTGTGCCACGCTGCACTCTCGAGACACGCTCCTTTGGGCTGCTGCTCGAGCCGCAGCTGCATCATCTGCTGTGTGCTGGGAGTGGCTTGTGCCCCTGCTCTGACGCTTGACCGTCGCGGCATCTCTTGCGATGAAGCCCGCTGCTGCTGCTGCGAGCCGGCGCCAGCGGCCGCTGGCGAGCGCACCGCCGCGCGCGAGGCCGCCGGCCGAGGTCAGCACAGGCACAGCACCAGCAGCGGCGCCGCCGCGGCCGCCGCCCGCCGCCGGTGACGCGTGGCGCGCCGCCCGTGTTTCCAGCGCGCAGCTCATCGCACCGCGGTGCTGCTTGCGCCTCTTGCCTCCGCTCCATCATCATCCGCATCGCGCCGCAAGTCGACAACACACACGCGAACTCGCTGCGCCCTGCCTGTCTCGCTCGCTCTGCGCATCGCTCGGCCTAGCCTGCAGTGCAGCATCTCACGTCGGGCGTCGCTCGGAGTGCCTCGCTTAGCTACGAGTCTGCCGCGTCAGCGCCGCCTGCTGCTGCTGCGCTGCACACCATTCTGTCGCGCGCGTCTGGCTTGGCTTGCAATAGCACTTGGCCCTGCGAAGAGAAGAGAGGAGAAAGAAGGAAGCACCTGCGGCTCTGGTCGCCCTCTCATCGTCGGCGCTCGGGCCTTGTGAGCACCATCGCGCACGCGCACACCAGAAGAAGAGTCAGCCGCCGCCAGCTTCCTTGGGGCCGTGACGCGCGCGCGTTGTCCTCGCCTGTGCCTGCTGTGTCTGCTGTAGCCCCCCGCACCCCCTAAGCACCTTTCCTTCTCTCGCCATGTACGGAGCGCCCTACAACGCACACGCGCCGGCGCCGCAGTACGGCGCGGCGCCGCCGATGCCAGGCTACTACGGTGCGCCCGCTCCTGCTCAGCCGATGTACGGGCAGCCCGCTCCTCCGCAGCAGCCGTACTATGCCCACGGCCCGCCGGCGCTGGCACCGGCTGCGCCCGCGCCGCCGGCGCACCTGTCCTCGCCCGATGCCTTCGCCGCCTACTTCCACAGCCAGCTCGCCACGCTCACCTTCAACTCCAAGCCCATCATCACCAACCTCACCATCATCGCGCACGAAAACATCGGCGCCATGGGCAACGTCGTGGCGCAGTGCGTCGACGAACACATCTCGCAGGTGAGGCAGAGCGACGCGATCCCGAGTGACAATTGCTGATGCAAGGCTTGACCCTCTCTGTCCCCTTCTGTTGTGTGTGTGTGTGACCCATTGCCTGTACTCTAGACGCTGCCTGCATACCGCCTGCCGGCGCTGTATCTGCTAGACTCGATCTCCAAGAACATCGGCGAGCCGTACACGTCGCTCTGGGCCGAACGCATTCCCGCCCTCTTCCTCGAGACGTACCGCGTGGTGGAGCAGGGCGTCAAGGTGCGCATGGAGGAGCTGCTTGGCACGTGGCGCGAGGCCGGGCCGGGGCGAAGGCCGCTCTTCGGCGAGCAGGCGCAGTGGAGCATCGAGCGGAGCCTCTTTGGCAGCCAGGGCGTCGGCGCGCCTCTGCCTGCTGCGCGGGCCGTCGCTGCTGCCCAGGGCATCTCGCCGCACCATGTGGCCTCGCCCAATGGCTATCTCTCTCCCGCGCACGGCTGGGGCGGCAACTCGCCCATGGCGCCTCCCAGTGGCGGTCGTTCTCCGCAGCCGGGCGTCAACGCCGCTGCGCCCGTGCCCGCAGGCGATGCGGCTCTGGAAGCGGAAAAGGCGCGCGCCGTCGAGCAGATCAACCGCCTGCTCAGTCTGGGCACGCAGGACCAGTACCGCAATCCGACAGCCTACTCGGCGACGCGCATGAGTGCGCTCAAGCAGCTGCGCGACGTGCTGCAGACGACGCCTCTCACGCCGGCGGAGGTGGCACAGATCGTGGCGCAGCTCGGCGCGCTCGGCGGCGAGATGAGCGCCGCGGGCACACGAGGGGCAACGCCTCCAACTGGCCCGCGAGCCGAGCGCTTCGCTGCGCAACAGCAGCAGGCAGCTGCGGTGCCGGCCATTCCGGCTGGCCTCTCGCAGACGCTGGCGAGTCTGGGCAAGCTGGGTCCGCTCAACACGCCGCCGGCAGCGCACGCCACTGCTGCGCCGGCGCCCAACGCCGCCAGCGATCTGATCAAGAGTCTCATGCAGGCCGGTCTGCTCTCAAATCCCGCCCTGGGCGGCGCTGCCGCATCGCCAAAGGTCGAGCAAGACGCCGACTACGCCGCCGCGATTCTCTCGCTCGACATCAAGTTCACCTCTGCCGACCTGCAGCGCGAGCCGCCGGTCGGCGCGCTCGAGCTCGTGCTGCACAAGCATCTGCCGCAGCAGTGTCGCCAGTGCGCCAATCGCTACCCGCCTGGCCCGCGAGGACAGCGCAGCATGGACGAGCACCTCGACTGGCACTTCCGCCAGAATCGCCGAGCCAAGGACAGCGCCGCGCGCGGACAGAGCCGCAGCTGGTTCAGCAAGCTCTCGGTGAGTCGTGTGATGCGCATGCATCGCAATTCTGGCGCTGACCGGTCTTTCACTAGCACTGGATCCGCGGAGGCTTCGACGATGCACCGCCGGCGCAGCGCGAGGGCGCCGAACGGCCTGGCGCCCTGACGCCGGCTCAGGAGGCCGAGCTCAAGGCGGCAGCTGCCAGCTTCGTCGTTGCGCCGACGGACGACCCGGACGCTGCGGCACGGCCGTGTCCCATCTGCAAGGAGCTCTTCAAGAGCGAGTGGAGCGAGGACGAGGAGGAGTGGATCTGGCGCGATGCGGTGCACGTCGATGGCACTGTGAGTTTTGCATTGCTCGCGGTTGCTTCTTGCTTGTGCTCACGCAGTCGTGCTCTCTGCAGTACTACCACGGCACGTGTCGCTACTCGGCAAAGGCCCTCTCGACCGCAGTGACACGCAGCGGCACGCCGCCCGACGGCGCCAGCGAGACGGAGAGTCAAGCAGGCTCGCGCGCCGGCACGCCGCAGCTGGCCGGCGGCGCCGTGCACGCTGCGAATCCAGTGGTGCGCATCAAGGAGGAAGCCCTCGGTACCTCGACGGCAGCGGCGCAGAAGAAGCGCAAGGAGAGTCCGGCGGCCGTCGAGGCGGCCAACGGCGGCGCACCGGAGGAGGCTCCGGCGGCAAAGCGCCTCGCTGCTGCCGACGCTTGATGCCTCTGCGCACCTCTGCCTCGCTCCGCAACTCTTCTCGCTCTATCTCGTCTTCGTGCCGCGTGGAGCTCCACTCGCCTTCCCATGTCACCCACGAATCCATCATCAAGCAATGGCTAGAAATACAATTGACTCGGCCCTTCCATGCGTGGCAGAAGCGCCCCTTTTTGACGGGCCTAGAGCGCGACTTGGCGACTGCTGGTCACCTGCACCGCTTCCCGCCTCTTCCTCCTCCTTTGTGGCTCTTGCCCGCGACATGTCTTGCTCGCCGGCTCTTTCCTTCATGCATCTCTTAGACTTCATGCCACTGCCCCTCTTTTGGCGGATGCTCGCGTCTCCAATGCTCTGCGATCTCCTCCCGCGTGGCGATCCACACCTGCTCCTTCTGCTTGACGTACTCCACGAAGCGTCGCAGCGCGGGAAAGCGTCCTGGCCGGCCGATGACGCGGCAGTGCAGGCCCACCGTCATCATCTTCGGGCTTCCCTCCTCTCCCTCTGCGTAGAGCGTGTCGAAGGCGTCGACGAGATACTCGTACATCTGGCCCGCCGTGACGAAGCCGGGCGCCTGGGCGAACTTCATGTCGTTGCAGTCGAGCGTGTAGGGCACGACGAGCAGCGGCGGGCCCGGCTCCGGCGAAGGGCAGGGGACCCAGTACGGCAGGTCCTCGTCGTAGGCATCGCTGTCGTATAGCGTGGCGAGCAGGCCGCGGCGGCGGTACTCTTCATACACGATGCGCCGCGTCTGCAGCGACTGGCGCCCCGTGTACCAGCCGCGCGGCACGCGGCCCGACGGCGAGGCGGCGGCGAGGGCGTCGAGCGCCTGTGCGACGTGCTGCCGCTCCTCGGCCTCGGGCATGGCGGCGTAGTCGATCCAGCGCTGCGAGTGGCACGCGACCTCGCCGCGCGCCGCCTCCATGGCCGGCACGACGTGCGGGTTGAGCTCGACGGCGCGGCCCACGGCCCAGCTGGTGAAGGGCACGGCGTGCGTGTGGAAGAGGTGCAGGATGCGCCAGAAGCCGCGCTGTGCGCCGTACGCGTAGCCGCTCTCGACGCCGAGGCTGCGCATGCCGCTGCTCGCCGCGGCCGTGGCGCCGCCCTCGGTGAGGAAGCGCTCCGGGCCGGCGTCGCCGTTGAGCAGCGTGTGCTCGGCGCCCTCCTCGTAGTTGACGACGAAGCTGAGGGCGAGGCGCGCGCCGTGCGGCCAGCGCGCGTGCGGCGGCGCGGCGCCGTAGCCGACGAGGTCGCGCACGGCGTGGTCGAGCGAGGGAGCGGCGGCCATGTGGTGGGCAGGAAGGAGGGAGCAGCTCGGCGCGGGTGCCAGGTGTGCTTTGTGGGCGTCGGGCCGGTCGGATCGGCGCGCGCTGCCGGCGCATTTCTTCGCGACATGCGCGCGCTGCGCAGACGGACCCCACGCTTGTCACTCCACCGCCCGCACGTCGCCCGCTTTCGCGCACCGCCCGCCATCGGCAGAGGCCGTGCGCCTCGCCACGCCTTCCTCGCCGCATCTGCCTCGCTGCCGGTGCGTGAGTGCCATCCTCAGCCTTCGAAGGAGGTGCGCTGGCTCGCCAGGCAGCCGTCGCGCGCGCCTCGCCTTGCAGCCGGCATCCACGCGGCGCCACCGCCGCCCGCCGCCTCTCATCAGCCTGCACCCTCTCGTCTGACGCTCACTTCCTCGCATCTCGCCAATCTGATCCACCTCGCAGCGCAATGAAGCCTCAAGGGCCTCTCTCGGCCGGCAGAGTGCTTCATGCTGCGGCAGGCGCCCTCCCCGAGCCGTCCGGCCGACGGCGCCTTATCCCGCGCCGGCGCCGAGCCGCGGCTAAAAGCTGGCGCGTCTTCCCCGCACGGCGTCAGACCGCAGCTCTGCAAAAGCTGGCTTATCGCTGCTTTCCGGCCTTATCACCGCGTGCACCCCGCGAGCTGACGCCTGTCGCGGCGTCAGACCGTGGGACGCAGCTGCGGCGAGCATGCATGGGGTCACGCCCGCCATGTGACGCCTGGGCGAGCGTCAGCTCAGAGGGCGGCGAGCGTTCGCGCTGCCGCAGCAGGCGCTCGGCGCGCAGCCCGCGAGCTGACGCCTGCCGCACGCGTCAGTCCAGTGTCGCCGGCGCCGAATGGCAGGGACGCCACGGCGTGCGCGGGAGGCGCGGATGGACGAGCTCTGGTGTGACGCCGGCGCGCGGCGGCGGCGAGGCGATATGTTACACGGCGCCCTCTGCGTCGCTCAGGTACAAGAAGCGCCGCCTCTCGCAGCACTCTCGCCACTTTCCTCACCCCTCTCCGACTCTCTCGCCTCGCCTCAAGATGCTCAGCGGTGCCCAGCTCTCCAAGGCCCTGCGCGTGCCCCACGCGCCCGAAGGCTCGCGCGCCGAGAACTACCTCCTCAACCACGACCTGCAGCCGGTGCGCCGCGATGCCCGCGCATGGACGGCCAAGTCGTACGCCGCCTTCTGGCTCGCCGACGGCTGCAACGTGAGTGCTTCATCCAGCAGAGGCCACATGCAGCACGACTGACTCGCCTCGCCACACAGATCAACGTGCTTATGATTGCCGCCTCTGCCATGACGGCGGGACTGACGTGGTGGGAAGCCCTCGTCTCGACGGCCATCGGCTACAGCATCTCGGCCGTCTTTGTCGTCCTCATGGCCCGCATCGGCGCCACGACGCACTGCAGCTTTCCCGTCGTCACGCGTGCAAGCTTCGGCCTCTTCGGTGCGCTGTGGCCAGTGCTGAACCGCGCCGTCATGGCATGCGTGTGGCAGGGAGTGCAAGGTGAGTCGGACGCATCCAGTGCGGCACAGACAGGCACTGACACCACACCCTGCAGCCTTCATCGGCGGCAAGTGTGTCACCGTCACGCTGCGCTCCATCATCCCGAGCTACTACAACATGGCCAACCGTCTGCCAGCCTCGGCCGGCGTCTCGTCGCGCGACCTCCTCTCCTTCTTCCTCTTCGGCCTCCTCAACCTCGTCTGCGTGCTGCCGAGCCCGCAGAAGATTCGACACCTCTTCACCGTGAAGGCCGTGGTGGCGCCCATCGCACTGATCAGCTTCCTCGCATGGACGCTGCACGACGCAGGCGGCCTCGGCTCCGTCATCCGCGAGCCCGCCACGGTGCACGGCAGTCAGCGCGCCTGGGCTTTCGTCGGTGCCGTCGTCTCATGCGTCAGCAACATGGCCACCGTCGTCACGAACCAGGCAGACTTTGCGCGTCTGGCGAACCGCCGCTCGGCCGTCTTGTGGCCACAGCTCGTCAGCGTCCCGCTCGTGTTCACGGTCACGGCGGCGTTCGGCATCCTCATCGCCGCCGGCGGACAGGTCATCACCGGCACGCTCGAGTGGGACCCGATCAGCCTGCTCAACGCCCGCCTCGACTTCGACCCGTACCACTCTGGCACGCGTGCTGCCTGCTTCTTGTGAGTTAGCACTGCCAATCCCCTGCCGTACGTCGCACTAACCCCTGCACAGCATCGGCTTCTCCTTCATCATCGTGCAGCTCGGCGTCAACATCGCCGCCAACTCGCTCTCTGCCGGCTCCGACCTCACGGCGCTGCTGCCTCGCTACATCAACATCCGCCGCGGCAGCATCCTCTGCTGGGCCATCGGCATGGCCTACTGTCCCTGGCACGTGCTCTCCTCGTCGAACAACTTCGCCACGTACCTCTCGGCCTACTCGCTCTTCCTCAGCTCCATTATCGGCGTCATCCTCGCGGACTACTACGTGCTGCGCCGCGGCTACTTCAACGTGCCGCGCCTCTTCAGCACGCACGACGACGCCGGCAACGGCCTTAGCCCGTACTACTTCGCAAAGGGCATCAACCTGCGTGCCTTTGCCGGATACATCGCCGGCATCGCCACGTCTGTCACTGGCTTCGCCGGCGTGCTCGGCGCCGATGGTGAGTGTGCACATGTGGCATACACTTTTAAGAGCCTCCGCTGACCATCTCTGCTCCTAGTCTCCACGGCAGCGCAGCACATCTACACGCTCTCCTTCTTCATCGGCCTGCTCGTCTCCGGCGGCATCTACCTCTTCGCCTCGTGGCTCTTCCCCGTGCCCGGCCAGATCTCCCTCGCCGAGCGCAAGGTGTGGCTCGAGCCGCGCGGCGCGACCGGCTGGGAGGATGCCTACTGGACCGGCGCCGTCGCTGGTGCCGGCGCCGCTGCCGACGAGGAGGCAGCCAGCAGCGTCGACGAGAAGGACGCGGCTGTCAAGGAGGCGCTGCCGCAGCAGCAGGTCAACACCGTCTCGTACTGAGCACCCTTCGTCTTATTCCCTGTCTCGTTTCCCGATTCCCCGCCCGGTCCCCCCTGCGTCATCTTTGCTCCGACCCTGTCCCGCCCCCTGGAGTCTGTGTCACCTTGTATATTGACGAAATCGAGACGTTGACGACTGTGCTGGGCTGCGGCGGTGCTCAAGATGCAGAGTCGCTGTGGACAGTCATGACTCCGGCGCACCACGCGCCGCCAGGGCTCTCCCACCACGGCGAGCGCGTCGCTAGATAGCATGTGATTGATTGCAGAAGAACGTTGAGTTCGCGTGACACGGGTGATGTGGGCAAGATACAGGATGACGCAGGCGGCGAATGATTGCACAGGAACGGATGGGAAGCATGACGGAGGCGAGTGGGTGAATATAACGGGACGGTGGAGCGATGCGCAGATGCGGCGCTCGTGGATACTGGCGTGCGCAGCTCGGGTTGTGGGCCGTTGAGGCCGGACCGAGGAGCAGGTGCGCGGAGAGAGGGTCGTCTAGGAGGCGCGGCGGATGTGCTGCTCGCGCGTCTGGAGCGCCAGACGGAGCGCGCGCTTGCCGCGAGCGTCCTTCGAGACACCAACGAGGCGGCCCGGCATCTTGCGGGTGAGCTTGTCGCGCACGGCAAAGAACGCCGCGTGCGGGCCGCCGAAGCCCGGCGGCACGCCGAAGCGCGCAGACGAGCCCACTGCAATGTCGGCGCCCCACTCGCCCGGCGGCTTGACCATCGTGAGCGCCAGCAGGTCTGCTGCAGCGACGACAAGGCCGCCGGCCTTGTGCGTCTCGGCCGCCAGCGAGGCGTAGTCGCGGATGACGCCGTCGACGTCGGGGTACTGCACCAGCACGCCCATCGTGTCCTTGGCGTGCTCCTGCGGCAGGCCCTGCGAGAGATCCACGCTGACGACGTTGATCTGGAAGCCGCGGGCGCGCTGGCGCAGCACGGAGAGCGTCTGCGGCAGCACGGCCGTGTCGACGAGGAAGGTGCGACGCTTTGAGCGCCCGTGGCCGTACGCCAGCGTCATGGCCTCGGCGGCGGCGGTGCCCTCGTCGAGCAAGGAGGCATTGGCAATGTCGAGCGCGGTGAGCGACTTGATCATCGTCTGGTAGTTGAGCAGCGACTCGAGGCGGCCTGCGAGAATGTGTGAGTGAGGCGCGGGCAGGCAGCGCAAGACGGGACTCACCCTGCGAGATCTCGGGCTGGTAGGGCGTGTAGGACGTGTACCATGCCGGGCTCTCGAGGATCTACAGTGCAGCGCGTGAGACAGAGAACACGGCAGACGAGGCAGCAAGATGTGCGCAGGCAGCCAGGCAGGGCCTGCAAGTGACACCCGCAGGCAGGCGGCCACGCAGGATCACCACACGTCGCACTCACGTTGCGCAGAATGACGGGCGGCACGTTGGTGTTGTGGTAGCCGAGGCCGATGAGGCTCTTGACGGGGCGGTTCATGTCGGCAATGGCGCGTCCGCGGCGCGCCAGCTCGCTCTCGCTGAGCGCGGCGATGCGCTTGCTGGCCATGCGGTCGCCCTGGCGCCCGTCCTGCGCGCCGGCCGTCTCCTTCTGCCCGTCGGCGGCGAGGCGGATCTCGGCGGGCACGGCGTCGCGGACAAAGGCGTCGAGCGAGTCGTAGCCGAGCACGGCGAGCATCTTGGCAATGTCGCCGTCGCGCGGGCCGATGTGGCGCGGCGCAAACGTGTCGAGCGCGGCAAAGACGCTCGACTGCGGCTGCGGCGGCGGCGCAGCGCCGGCCTTGGCGGAGAGGCCGCGCTGCGCGGGCGCGGCGGCGGCGAGGCGCGGCACGGCGGCGCCGATGCGGCGTGCGGCAAGGCGAGCAGGCAGAGCCATGCTGTGTGGTGCGAAGAGGTGGTGGTGCGGGAGAGAGGAAGGCGTGGCTGCCCGCTGCTGCTCCTTCTCACGCAGAGCGCGCGAAGGCGAAACGTGCCTTGAGGAGGCGCGCCGCGCTTGCTGCGCCCGGCCCTGGCCGCCGCGCGCGCGCCCGCGCCTATCTGCTTGGCCGCGGCCCTCACGGATTTCGCAGCGCGGACCCCTGTCCGCGCACGTGACTAAGCCGGCCCCTGGCGCCCTTCCAGCGAGCGTTTGTGCTGCCTGCGACTCCGCAAAGCCATCGAGACTCCGGCGGCTCTACATAGAGACGCCATGTTCTCGCAGACAAGATGCGCTCACCCTGCGGTGCGCCTGGTAGCCCGACGGTGCTGCCAGGCATGCGCAGCGTTGGCTGCGGCCCGTGCAGGGAGCAGCAGCTAGCAGCAGCGCGTGCCAGGCTCAGGAGCGGCAGGGCTGCCGACGCAGGACTTGGTGTGTCTCTGACTGCCACTGCTCAGCCACCACCTCCATGCTGCCCCTTCGACACCACGCGGCCTGCAGAGTCGGGAGGGTGTCTGGCTGGAGGAGGAGCAGCCTCGCTCTCGCACGGCCGGGACACGGGAGTCGTGTGCGCGCACCGCGGCGGCAGGCACAGGCGGCGTGCCCGCGGCGCACGATGGTCGCCGCCAGCGCAGCGTGCGTGCCTCAGCAGCACCAGAGGCGCAGCCGCGCGCCGCGCTGCTGCCTCCCCTCCTCGCGCCTCGCCGTCCCTGCCGCGCCTCCGCATCGCCGAGCACGCGCATCATCGCCTCGCCGCGCTTCCTTCTCTGCGCCCACCCTCCTCCCGAGCCACTCCCTCGCGGCACGCTGTCTGCCCTGCGCACGCCCTCTCGCTCCGCCCACCTGCGCGTCCCTCTCGCGCCGGCCGCCTCGCCGCTGCGGCTGCGCACGTTCCGGCACCCAGCCCCGGCGCTGGCCTCGCATCTGCGCCCTGCGCTGTCCGCCGCCCGCGCCGCCTGCCCAGCATGGTCAGTGCCGCGGCCGCACGCCACCCCTTTGCGCAACCCCGCTCACACCCATCCAGGCGACGCTCAACGTCAAGGACGCGCTGTCCTACCTTGACCAGGTCAAGGTGCAGTTCGCCGAGCACCCCGACGTGTACAACCGCTTCCTCGACATCATGAAGGATGTGCGTGGCCGGCGGGCGTGCCTCTGCCTGCGCAGTGCTGACTCTTTCCCACTCCCAGTTCAAGTCGCAGTCCATCGACACGCCCGGCGTCATTGAGCGCGTCTCGACGCTCTTCCGCGGGCACCCGTCGCTCATCCAGGGCTTCAACACGTTCCTGCCGCCGGGCTACCGCATCGAGTGCAGCCTCGATCCGGACCGCGCCAACATGATCACCGTCACCACGCCCACCGGCACCACGACGCAGACGTCGGGCGGCATTGCCGGCGCCATCTCGCGCATGCACCGCGACGCCGGCGCCGCACATGCCGCCGACGCGCCGCCGCACGGCGCCGCGTATGCAGCCGCACCCGGCGCCGCGCCCGGCCAGGCGCTGCCCTCGCTGCCCGCCGGCTCGCTCTCGGGCCTGGCGACGCCGGCGCGCCCCTCGCACGCCGGTGCCGGGCCCGCCACGCCCGGCGCCACGGCCGGCGCCGGCGTGCTCTCGGCGCCGTTCCCCAGCAGCGCCGCACAGAACGCCGCCGACCGGCGCCCGCCCGTCGAGTTCAACCACGCCATCAGCTACGTGAACCGCATCAAGCAGCGCTTCTCGGGCGACCCGGACACGTACAAGCAGTTCCTCGAGATTCTGCAGACGTACCAGAAGGAGCAGCGGCCGATCGGCGATGTGAGTGGTGCGAGGGCTGTGCTGAGGCGTGCGCTGGGCCTGACGCTGCATGCAGGTGTATGCGCAGGTGACGGTGCTGTTCAACAACGACAAGGACCTGCTCGATGAGTTCAAGCAGTTCCTGCCCGACACGTCGTCGGGCGCGCCGCCCGCGGCCGGCGGGCTCTTTGGCATGCTGGGCCAGGTCACCGCGGGCATGGGTGCGCCAGGCGTGGCAGCGCAGGCAGGTGCGGGCAGCCACCAGGGCCCGCATGGCCACGGCGCACAGGCCCCGCCCGGCGCCGCGCGGCTCGACGCTGGGCCGCCAGAGGGCGCCAAGAAGGCGCCGGGCGGCGGACGCAGCAAGAAGCGCGCGGCGGGCGCGGCCAGCAGCACGCCGGGCGCCGAGGCGGCCGCTCCTGCGCCTGCAGCCAAGAGCAAGAGCAAAAAGTCGAAGCACTCGCACGCCAAGCTGGAGCGCAGCCCCGCGCGCGACGTCGGCGGGCCCGTCGCGGCGCAGGAGGCGTACGCGCCGCCGATGCCCATGCCGCCGCCGAGCGCGCAGCAGGCGCTGATGTACGGCAGCGACGGCTCGCTGATTCCGGTGCCGGGCACGGCGCCGGGCGTCGGGCTCGCCATGGCGCCCGACGGCTCGCTCGTGCCGATGGGCGTGGGCGTCAACGGCGTCAGCGGCGGCATGGGCCTTGGCCCGCAGGCGCCGCCGCTCGCCACGACCGACGAGGTGGCCTTCTTCGACCGCGTCAAGAAGCACATCGACGACCGCGCCACGTACCTCGAGTTCCTCAAGCTGCTCAACCTCTACACGCAGGACGTCATTGACGTGCGCACGCTCGTCGACCGCGCGTCGCTGTTCATCGGCGGCAACCGCGAGCTGTTCAATGCGTTCCAGTGCCTCTGCGGCTACGACATGGGCAAGCATGGCTGGCTCGAGGCTGAGGATCCGATCATCGAAAACGTGCCGGCGCTGCAGCGCGAGCGCGTCGACCTCGGCAGCTGCAAGGTGTACGGCGCCAGCTACCGCAAGCTGCCCAAGGCCGAAATCAACCTCGCGTGCAGCGGGCGCGACCCCATGTGCTGGGAGGTGCTCAACGACACGTGGGTCTCGCACCCGACGTGGGCCAGCGAGGGCGAGAGCTTCAACCCGCACAAGAAGAACGTGTACGAGGACGCGCTGTACCGCAGCGAGGAGGAGCGGCACGAGTACGACTACCACATCGAGGCAAACCTGCGCACGATTGCGCTGCTCGAGCCCATCGCCGCGCGCATCACGACGATGGACGCCGACGAGCGCGCTGCATTCCGCCTCAAGCCCGGGCTGGGCGGCCAGTCGAAGAGCATCTACCAGCGCGTCGTCAAGAAGGTCTACGGCCGCGAGTACGGCGTCGAGGTGATTGCGGCGCTGCACGACAATCCGTGCGTCGCCGTGCCCGTGGTGCTGGCGCGCCTGAAGCAGAAGGACGAGGAGTGGAAGCGCGCGCAGCGCGAGTGGAACAAGGTGTGGCGCGAGGTCGATGCGCGCAACTACTACAAGAGCCTCGACCACCAGGGCGTCAACTTCAAGGCCAGCGACAAGAAGGTCATCACGACAAAGGCCTTCGTGTCCGAGATCGAGGCAAAGCGCACGCAGCAGCTGCAGGCGCGCCTAGCCGTCGACCCCAACCTGCCGCGCCCGCGCCCGCAGTACCAGCTGGCATACGCCCTCGACGACACGGGCGTGCTCATGGACGTGCTGAAGCTGGCGCTCAGCTTCCTCGACCGCGCGCCGTACAGCCGCGCCGACTGCGACCGCATCGAGGGCTTCCTGCGGACATTTGTGCCGCTGCTGCTGGCCCTTGACCCGCAGGAGTTCGAGGAGCAGCTCAGCGGCGGCGTCGTGCTGGAGGGCCAGGCGGACGAGGAGGCCGAGAGCCGCGCCGGCGACGACGACGTGCGCAGCGATGCCGACGCCTCGGACGCCGACTCGGCATCCGTCGCGTCGACGTCACGGCGCGGCGGCGCGGCCGCTGCGCGCAGACAGGAGGGCGACCTGCGCCGGCGGCTGCTGCGCAACCAGGCCGAGGCGGCGCAGGGCGAAGCGGCGCCGGAGGCTGCTGCTACGACGGCAGCTCGCGCGTCCAGTCCTGCGCTCGCTGCCGAGGTCAAGGCCGCGACGGAGGCCATGGACGCGGCCACGGCGCCCGTCGTCGCTGGCGGCTCGGGCGCGCCCGACGTGGAGATGCTCGACGGCGAGGCCAAGGCGGCTGCCGCGCAGGCGCTCAGCGAGGCCGACGGCAGCGCGGCGCCTGCGACCAAGGAAGCGCCGGCCGACGAGGAGATGCAAGAGGCGCCCGTCGAGGCCGACTCGGCGGTCAACCCGGCCGAGCCCAAGACGTGGCTGAACGCCGCCGGCGTCAAGGCGTTCGACTCGGCCACCCGGCAGAACGTCGCCACGCCGCCGGCGGCCGAGAGCGCGGCGCCTTCGCCCGGCGGCAGTGCGCAGCCGGCCGCGGCGAGCATCAAGTGCAACTTCTTCTGCTCCACATCGCACTATGTGTTCGTGCGCCTGCTGCAGGTGAGTTCTACGTGGCGCGGGCTAGCGCGCAGCTGACATTCTCCGCAGCTGCTCTACGCGCGGCTGTTCAAGATGAAGCAGCTCGGCGCCGAGATGGCCGCGCAGCAGCCGCCCAAGCGGCGCATCAACCCCGTGGCGCTCGAGCTTGGCCTGCAGGACGGCTCGACGGGCCCGGCAGCCGTCGTCGGTGCGGCCGCGGCCGCGAGCCAGGCTGCCAGCACCAGCCACAGCAGCGGCACGTCGTCGGCCAACGGCGTGCAGCCAAACGGCACGTCCAACGGGCTCGGCGAGGTGAGCGGCCTGACGCTGTCGCCGAGCCGCTACTACGACACGCTGCTCGAGCTCGCCGAGAAGCTCTTTGACGGCGAGCTGGACCGCAACACGTTCGAGGAGAGCGTGCGCTACATGTACGGCATTGAGGGCTACCTGCTCTTCACGCTCGACAAGGTCATCGGCGCGCTCGTCAAGACGGCGCAGCTGATCGCCACGGACAGCAAGTGCCAGGAGCTGCAGTCGATTCTGGAGAAGGACCGCGCTAGCGGCTCGTCGGCCGACTACAAGGCGCAGATTGCGCGGCGCGTCGCCGCCGAGGCGGTGCTGGGGCGCGAGGAGAACCTGTTCCGCGTCGAGTGGCAGGCCGGCAGCCGGCAGCTGCTGCTGCAGATGCTCTCCAAGGACGAGCCGACGCTGGGCGATCCGCGTACGAAAGAGCAGCGCTGGGCACAATACACGGCCAGCTACGTGCTGCACACGCCCACCGAGGGCCTGCCAGCGCCCGTTGCGCCGCCCTTCCTACAGCGCAGTGCGCCCGCCGAGGCAGACGAGGCCGAGGTCGAGGTGCCGCGCGGCGGCGCGCTCATTGCGCGCAACGAGCTGGACCTGAAGGTGCGTTCGTGTGCGTGGGCGGACGGCGAGCACTGCTGACTCTTGCTGCCTGCAGATGTGCATGAACACCTACCGCCTCTTCTACGGCGCCGGCACGACGGACACGTTTGTGCGGCAGCTGCCTGCCGCGACGCTCGAGGCGCGCGAGCGGCGGGCCGAGCCGCAGCGCGAGGCTCGCCGCCGCAAGCTTGCCGAGTGGCTGCAGGCGCGAGAGGCTCAGCCGGCGCCGGCTGCGGCGCCCGAGGATGCCGCAGCGCCCGCCGGGGAGGCGGCAGCAGCGCGGCCTACGGCGGCGGCGCCATGAAGGAGCGTGATGTTTCTGCCCGCCCGCCCGCTGCTGCTGCTCTCCTCTCATCCGCGTCACCTGTACCCCCTGCCCGCTCCTTCGGACCATCTCTCTTGCAAAATGCGCATCTAATTCTCCCGTCGCTGAGCCGTGCGTGCGGCAGGCAGGCCCCAGCTCTGTGCGCATGCGGCGGTGAGGTTGAGGAGCGGCGTGGCCCAGAGGAGCGCGCACAGCGCCGCCGTCTGCGCCGCCGTCATGGGCGGCGGTGGTGCCGGCGGGGCGTCCCACAGCGCGCGGCCGCCGGGCAGGAGCGGCTGGGCGGCGTGTGCTGCGTCTGCGGCGAGGGAGCGGCGGTGGTGCGAGAGGAGCAGCAGATGCAGCAGCACCGCCGGCAGCGTCGCCGCCAGCAGCAGCAGCGGCGGCGATGCGGGCCAGCGGGTGTGGCGCAGCAGCGCCGCCTGTGCCAGCTGCGAGAGGCAGGCGAGGAGCAGCAGGCGCGCTGTGGGCAGACCAAGCACGAGCAGCACCCAGCTGGCCTTCAGAGGCGTGAGCAGATGTCAGAAGCACCTGAGAGAGCCATGCCCCACGCACCAGTGCCGCCCGCATGCCCCAGCGCTGCACGCTGCGCGGGCGCGTCTCGACGAGCTCGCAGAGCTGCGCCAGCAGCAGCGCCACGGCACACAGCTGCAGCAGCAGCGCAGCGGCGCCGACGAGCAGCGTGATGAGCGGCAGCGCCGCCAGCATGGCTGCGGACGGTGCGGAAGGGGCGGGAGGTGGAGGAACGGAAGCGAGCCGTGGAAGCCGCTGCAGCATGGCCTGTGCGGCGTGCTTACGTCAGCACGCACGCGCCGCGCACCGCCTCGGCAACCTGCGGCCCGGGCGGCCACTTGGGCCAGCCTTCCGTCCACCACCTCCTCCAGTCTCCTCTCACAGCCATGCCGCAGGTCCACGCTCCCGCCGCACCCACGGCACCCTTCCCGCATGCCGCATCGCTGCGCATCGGCATCGTGCACGCGCGCTGGAACGGCGCCTGCATCGACGCCCTCGTCGAGGGCTCGCTCAAGGCACTCACCGCCGCTGGCGTGCAGCGCGACAACATCGTCGTCGAGAGCGTGCCGGGCAGCTGGGAGCTGCCGCACGCCACCGCACGGTGAGTGTGCGCAGCATGGCGCTGCGGCGTGCGTCGAGGCCTGCAGCGGTGGGGCGTCGGTGGCCCTCGTGTGCTCGCTGACTGTGTGCGTGCCCACTGCGCCCGATGCTGACACCTCTGCCAGGATGATCGCCGCGGCGCAGACGCAGGCCTCATCGGCTGCGACAGATCTCATGTCTGCCACCTCGCTGCTCGATCCCTCGAGCACACCAAGCAGCACCTCATCCGCGCCCTCTGCGCCCTTCGACGCCGTCATCTCCATCGGCGTCCTCATCAAGGGCAGCACGATGCACTTCGAGTACATCTCTGACGCCTGCGTGCACGGCCTCATGCGCGTCGGGCTCGACTCCAACACGCCCGTCATCCTCGGCGTGCTTACCGCGCTGACGCAGGAGCAGGCCGAGCAGCGCTCGGGCATTGGAAAGGACGCGCACAACCACGGCGAGGACTGGGGCAGCGCGGCGGTCGAGTGAGTCCCAAGCGCACACCAGGCGCGCAGTTGCGGCAGGGCTGACATGCACACAGGATGGCGAGCAAGACAAAGGACTGGGCAGCGGGCAAGTTCTCGGCCCAGCAGAAGTAGGCGCAGGGCCGGGAGGAGAGAAAGGAAGCCAAATGTGACGGATGTACAATTGCAGCTAGGGCACTAGGTGCACGACGTGCGCCCGTAGCGCCTCGTCAGCTGGCAGCAGCACGAGCGAGGCCGCATCAAGCGGCCAGCCGAGCGGCGCCGGCGTCCAGTCCGCCGGCGGAGATGACCAGCCGGGCACGGCAGCCCATGGATCTGCCTCTGCTCCAGGCTGCTCTTGCGCGGCGGGCGACGCAGGTGCTGCCGCTGCAGTTGCTGCGCTTTCTGCTGCTGCTCGTTGCTGGGAGAGAGAGTCAGTGGGTGGGTCTGCAGGCAAGCGCAGCGACGCACGCACCTCGCGCAACGCAGCCAAGCGCGCCTGCATCTCGAGCAAGGCGTTCTCGTAGCCCGTCTCCTTCGGCGCTGGCGCCGCCGCTGACTCCGCGACGTCGAGCTGCATGTCATGCGAGGCATCGCTTGGCGGCACTGCCGGCACTGCCTGCGCGTGCGAAGAGAGGAAGCCGCTGGCCTCGAGCGTGGAGAAGAGCGGCTGCAGCTGTGCTTGCAGCGCTGGTCGCCCAGCACAGAGCTGCCTAGCTACTGCCAGAGAGCTGCGCGCGAGGGGAGTCAGCATGGGCAAGCCGACGCTGCGCAGTGGACACGTACGTAGGAGACGGCCGCTGCAGACATCGCCGAGCCATGCGTGCGGCTTGGTCGTCGTGGGCATCGCTGCCGCGCTGCGAGCGAGTCTCGGCCTCGACGAGGTGCAGCAGCCATGCGCAGACGGTGCGCGCATAGCTGCCGGTGCCCTTCTCGCCTTGTCCGTCACTGATGCGCGCCAGTAGCGCATACTGCAGTGCGGTCGAGAAGCCGGGCAGCGCGCTGGAGAGGTGCTCCAGCAGGAAGCGCCACTGCTCGCCCAGTGGGCCGGGCAGTTGCGCTACTTGACCGGAGACGGCAGCCGGCCGTTTGCTGCGCCCAGCGTCAGCTGATCAGCTTCTGAATCTACTTTGAGCATTACTCACGCCTTGGACAGCGGCACGAGCGCGCCCGGCTCGAGCAGCGCCTGCACAAGCGCGCTCCAGCTATTCTCCGCCTCCTCCTCTTCCACCCGCGCCTCCTCGTCCTCATCGTCCAGTATCTCCTCCTCTTCCTCCTCCCGTGCCCGCCGCACGCCCCAGCCACCGACGACATGAGCGCCAAGCTCAAGGTCGCGCGCCAGCGTCTCAATCTCGCGACACAGCTTGAGCATGGGGCCCTTGAGCTTGCCGCGCTGCGACTCGTCGCGCACGACGCTCTTGGCCAGCGCACGGTAGCCGACGAGCGCGGTGCGCAGCGCTGCGGATGCGTCGGGAGCGGAGAAGGGCGCCGGAGGTAGCGCTAGGAACGAGGCGCGCTTCGCTGGCTGCCGCGCTGGCGTCGAGATGAGCGAGGCGAGCGTCGGCGTCCAGAAGTGCACGTCGAGCCAGTCGAGCGCCTGCGGAAGATGAGCGTGAGCAAACTTCCGGGGCTTACTGAGGGGCAGCACCACTCACCGCCGCAGCCGCCTCGCGCAGCACCGACAGACTCGGCAGCTCCTCGTGCGTGGCGGCGTGGCGCAGCTCGACGAACCAGAGCGGCAGGCCGATGCGTGCGGCGATGTGCGCGATGCTCTGGGCGTACATGCCCGTCTGGTGAGCGTCGACGAGGGCATTGACGAAGCTACGACGGGAGTGTGAGATACAACGCCAGAGATTCAGCAGACGTGCATCTGGCCTCGTGCCGCACGTCACACCCACCGGATGAGTGCGAGGGCGTAGGCACTGCGCGCGCCCTCTGCGTCGGCCATGTGGCGCGCCAGCAGCTTGTCGAGCAGCTGGGCACGGCGCAGGGCCGCCGAGCTCTCGAGCGCAGCGGGACATGCGCCGCGCGCCTGCCACAGCGCCACGAGCGCCACGCCGGCGGCTGCGGCGTCGGAGGGCGAGGCGGACGAGGAGGAGGCGAGCTCGGCGTGCGCGCTGCGCGGGTAGAGCAGCGCGTGCAGACGCGGCAGCGTCGCGGCGTGCGTGTAGGGCGTGCGGCGCGGCAGGCGCATGGCGCAGAGTGCGCTGGCACCGGCGGGACGGTGCAGAGGGCGGCCGTGGTGATGGCGAGAAGGACGGCGAGGTGTTGGTGCCGCGCTCCGTCAAAAGTCGCGGCGCCTGGCGGGAGTCGGGCGTGACGTGCTGTTCCCACGCTGCCTCTCTAGATGCCAAAGTGGAGCAGCGAGCGATGCGCGTCGTCAGAAGCAGGGCCACGCCTCGGACGACCCGGCGCCTCGCTGCCGCGCTCTTGCCTTCCATCCACGTCCATCCACGCAGCCAGCACACGCAGCAAGTCTCACTCATCAGCACACGTCGTCCTTCCCACACCGTCGCCGCCACCGCGCGCACACAGCATGGGTGCGCACTGCACGCCTGCGCAAGCCCGCGCGCACCGCTGACATCCACGCTTCGTCGCGCGCACAGCGTACCGCATCGAGTACGACAAGGCGGGCCGCGCCGGGTGCAAGGGCCCGCAGCCGTGCAAGGGCACAAAGATCGGCAAGAGCATGCTCGTGAGTGGGGCGCGTCAAGAGGGGGGGGGGGGGGCTGCCGGGGAGGGCGCAGGGCAGGGGCAGGCGCAGTGCGTTGCGGCCTGGGGTTGAGTGCAAGTGGCGACAGGCACGCATGGTTCTCGCTGCGGCGCGCCAGGCTGCAGGGAAACTATCGCCGAGTCTGCCTACGTTGCTCGTTTCGATGTGGAACGTTCGTCGTCCGCGTGTCTGCAGATGCGCTGGCCGGCCCCGCTCTGCCCGTCCACTCTGCTGACGCTTCGCATCGTCTCGCTCTTCACAGCGTCTCGGCACCGGTACGTCGTCGCCGCATGTGTACGCTATCGCACACGCTCACGCTCCCTGTCTCAGTCGTCGAGATCATGGGCAACACGACGCTGGCCTGGCGCCACTGGGGCTGCGTGACATCGCGCGTGCTGGCCAACATGAAGAACTCGCTGTCCGAGGCCGAGGACCTGGTGAGTGATCTGCTCTGTCGTGACTGTGCTCCTCGACTCACGCACCACACAGGACGGCTTTGAGGACCTCAACGAGGACGACCAGCAGAAGATCCGCACTGCGTGGGAGACGGGCGCCGTCGACCCGGCCGACATTCCCGAGTCGGCCAAGAAGCCGGATCCGGCGTCGGGCGAGGAGGACGAGGACAGCAAAAGCGCATCCGCGTCGCCCAAGAAGAAGGCGACGCCGCGCAAGAAGAAGGGCAAGGCGGCGTCGCCGGCGTTCCAGAGCGACTCGGAGATCGAGGAGAAGCCGCACGTCAACTCGGCGTCGAAGAAGAAGAAGGCACCCGCCAAGAAGGCGCCGGCGAAGAAGGCCAAGGGCAAGAAGAAGGCCGCGTCGTCGGACGAGGAGTCCGAGGCGCACGCGGGCGCCTTCTCGCCGTCGTCGCACGAGGCTGAGAGCGACTTCAGTGCTGCCGACAGCAGCGAGGAGGAGGACAGCAAGAAGCGCAAGCGTGCGCCGGCCCAGAAGCGTGCTGCCGCACCCGCCTCGACGCGTCCGAGCCGTGCGAGCAAGTCGAACGCACGCGGCAAGATGGTGGACACGCATGGCTCGCACGATGAGGAGGAGGAGGACAGCGAGGCGGAGTCGCCCAAGCCGCAGAAGAAGGCTCGCAAGAGTCGTGCTAGTGCGTCATCGTCGAAGGGCGCACGCGCCGCCAAGCCGGAGCCCGAGGAGGATCTCGAGCAGCCGGAGGAGGAGGACGTCAAGCCGCGCATGGCTACCAAGAAGACGGGCGGCAAGGCGCCGCGCAAGAGCCGCAGCAGCGCTGCCAGCGGCAGCGGCAGTGCTCCCCCGGCTGCCGAGGAGCAGGATGTCAAGCCGCAGCTCAACGACGACGGCGAGCTGCAGGACGTCAAGCCGAAGCGCAAGGCGCCCAAGAGCCGTGGCTAGACGCGCCAACGCTGTCACAGCATCAGCAGCCTCACGCGGCGCAGCTCAGACGCATCGCTCTCCGGGCTCGCGCATCGTCGTCTGCCTTCACACATTCCGTCCAGCCTCGCACATCACACATCACTCGACTTCACCTTCACGACCACGGGCCACTCTCTCGCGTCACCTCTGTCCACCTACCCGCACACTTGTGCAGCATTCACGACCTTGTTCACGCCTCGCCACGTGTGACATCAGCGTGCATCGGGCTGCTACTCGCCATCCTCGACGCGTCGCAGCGGCCGCTGCCGTGCCGCGCCGCTGGAGAGGTTGGGCGGCGGCATGGCGTCGAAGCCAGCTGGCAGCGGCGTGAAGCCCGTGTTGTGCGCGCGGGGTGCAGTGGCCGGCATCGAGGACGCAGTGTCGGGCGCCGAGGCCGGCGCCGGAGAGCCGTTGGGCTGTGCTGGATCGCAGCCCGGCGGCAGAGGCTGGAAGCCGGTGTTGTGGGCGCGCGGCGCTGTCGCGGGTGGCCGCGAGGTGTTCTGCGCCGGTGCCGAGGCGTCGAAGTCTGGCGGCAGCGGGACGAAGCCGGTGTTGTGCGCTCGCGGCGCGGTCGCCGGCGCAGAGGTGCGTGCCTGCGACGAGCCATTTGACGACGCCCACGGCGCGCCCGTCGGCGACATGGCCGCAGACGAAGCGCCGTTGCCACGAGCCCACGGAGCGCCCGTCGCTGCCATCGTCGGAGCGCCAGCTGCAGAGCTTGCTGCGTGATGCGACTGCGCCGCACGCGAGACGCTCCACGATGTACCGGGCACTGCGCTGCGCTGCGCTGGCAGCGGTGCAATAGTGGAAGGACGCTGCGCGTTGAGCGGCGGCAGCGAGGTGCCAGCCGGAGCGCCTCGTGCTGTCGCCGCCGTCCGTTCAGCGCCCTCGCGGCCCTCCTCCTCGTCGGTGGGCTCGGGCCCATCCCACACAAAGCCCACGCCGCCAAAGACGAAGTGCTGCACGACGGGCCGCTTGCCCGTGCATTCGGCGCGCCACATCTTCAGCATGCCGGCGGCCACCTTGGCAAAGTTGGGCACGGTGCGCGAGACGTCGGAGAGGATGGGCGAGTGCTCGTGGAAAGGGCCACGCTTCAGAGCGTGGATACGCAGCACGGAGCTGGTGAGGAGGTTGGCAAAGGGCGCAGAGGCGCGCTCTTGCAGCAAAGCGCGCGGCGAGCGGTCGGACGAAGCCGAGACGGCCGCGATGAATGACGGAAGGTAGCTGTTCTGGTCTGGGGCGCGTCATCAGCAACAGGAGAGGGTGCAGAGATGCTAAAGAGCTCACTGCGAAGTTGTGCGGCGCCGATGACGTATGGGATGAAGTGATAGTCGTCCTGCAAGCCTCGATGAGCGCCTCGCTGTGGCAGGGCAAAGCAAAGCCACTCACCAGACCCCAGACGCCGTGGCTGCCGGCGGGCTCGAGGCCATAGCGGTCTTGCAGGCCCCACACCAGTGCCAGGTATGCCGGCACCACTTGCGTAGCCAACGCACGCTCCCACGCCTGCGGCTCGGCCGTGGCGCTCTCGTCGATTGGCGGCTCGGCCAGCGCGCCGCGGCCAAAGGCGCCGAGGCGAGCCAGCGTGCAGAGCCAGGCGAGCAGCGCCAGCTCGTGGCCCGAGCCATAGTCGAGGCGCACCCACGAGCCAAATGCGCCGCGCAGGTAGCTCGCCAGCTCGGGGATGTACGGCTGAAGCGCCGCTGGCAGCGGGGCATGCAGCGCCTCGAGACGCTGTAAGAAGAAGGGGCGTCAGCGCGGCGGAGAGTGCCAGCTGCGGCGCCTCTGCGGCGCGCACCTCTTCGCAGCGGGCGCCCCAGGTGCGGAAAGCCAGGTTGCCGAAGCGCTGCGGGCTCTGCAGCGGCGCAATCTCGTCGGTCCAGCGTGCCAGCTCGGCGAGCAGGCCGAGCACCCATGCGATGCCGTCGAAGGTCTCTGCGCTGCTGCCTGCGTTGCTGGTCGCGCCACTGCCGCCCGCACCGGCATCAAGCTGCGTGGCGTGCCCCACGGCTGCCTCGGCGAGGCGCGCGAGGAAGCGCTCGAGCAGCGCATGAGCGGCCGAGGCGCGCCAGTGCGCCATGGCGGCGTCGCTGCGGATGCGCGTGCGTGCGGCGTGGGCGGCGGCGCGCGTCGCCGGCGCCGCGGCGGCGAGGGCGGGCAGCGGCGGCAGCGCCTGTGCGGCCTGCACGAAGGCCGGCGACGAGGCGGCGACGGCGGTGGGCACGGGCATGCTTGTGGTGTGGTGGTGGAGAAGAGAAAGTCTGGCGCGGACTTGGAGGAAGAGTCGCGCGCCTCTGAACACCGCGAAGGTGCGTCCGTGCGCCTCCACCTCGCTTGCGCCATCTGATGCCGATGCCACTTCCCGTTGCGCCAAGCAAGGCAACAGCCAGATGCAGCAGTGCCGCCCTCGCCTCGCCTCTGCGTCTCCCACCACCACCACCCGTACGTCCAGCCCGCCATGGCGCTCCCTCCGCAGCTGCGTCCCTTTGCCATCGGCGACTCGCAGGCGCCGCACTGTCTCGAGCTCTACCTCGACTTCACCTGCCCCTTCAGCGCCAAGCAGCTCCGCGGCGTCGACACGCACCTGCTGCCGCTCGTCATGCCCGGCGGCCAGTACGCGGGCAAGGTGCGCGTGCTGCTGCGCCCCTACCCGCAGCCGTGGCACAGCACGGCGCCGCTGGTGAGTGCGCGCCGACAGAGGAGGGCGAGAGGCGCTGCGGCAGCGGCAGTGGCAGGAGGATGAGTTACCGGCGACACACCAGACCTGCAGCGGGTCCAAGAGGACAATAGGCAGTGATCAACTTCTGTAGTTGCAAGGCAATGTCAGCTACAGTCCGATGGGCCACCTACGAGAAGGCGGCACGCCTGGCTCTCTTGCAGCGACTTCGAGAGGACAAGAGGCAGCAGACCTATCTCTGTGGTAGCAGAGCGCAGGTCTTCTCCTGCAGAGCGCACAATGCCCCGCTGGCCTGCCTGTGTATCTCCGCTCACCTTGCCTCGCAGCTCTGCGAAGCAGCCGTGGCCGTGGCGCGCCTGGCAGCGCCGCGCGGCAGCGGCAAGGACTACGACGCCGAGTGGACGAAGCTGTGCAACGCCGACGACAATGCGGCGTGGGTGTTTGCGCGCAAGCTCATGGAGGTGCAGGAGAGCTACTTTGACGGCCCGGCGCGCAACAAGAATGCGGACCAGGTGAGTGTGTGGAGGCGAGGCGAGGCGAGGCGAGGCATGGCGATCCGAGGCGAGCCAGTGAGGGACTGAAGAGGAGGGGAGGCAAGCCGAGTGCTGCGACTCGGCTTTGTCCCAGAGTGAGAGGCAGGCAATGACTCGCGGCAGCGTGCATCTAGCATGCCAATGCTTGCGAGACCGCCAGAACCGCCAAGCGCACACCTCGCTCTATCTGCTCCGCTACCCCGGCGCTCACGCATGCTCGGCAGATCCGCGCAGAGATGGCCTCGCTCGTCATCTCGTCGCTGGGCGAGGCGCCGCGCGTGCACACGGGCCGTCCGCTGCTGCAGGCGCCCGAGAAGGGCCTGCCGCTGGGCCAGGCCATCAAGAACCTGCTGCGCGTCGAGAAGGAGGGCAACGCCGGTAGCGCGTGTGTGTCTGACGTCAAGTGGTGTGTCAAGATGGGCCGGCAGAACGGTATGTGCGCTGTGTGGAAGCAGAGAGGCGGCGGCTGACGCGGCAAGCAGGCATCCACGTCACGCCGACGGCTGGTGAGCGTGTGTGCAGTGTGGTGTGCGTGCGATCGACTGACGCTGCACAGTCTGGGACGGTCTCGTCAACGGCAGCATCGGCAGCTCCTTTGGCGCCGACGAGTGGAAGGAGTTCCTCGCCAAGGAGGTGTGTGGAGAGGCCCCATACGCCCGCCTGCGCTGACTCTCTCGCCGCAGATTGGCAACGAGCCCTGAGTCACAGCTACGCGCGTCACGCTTGCACGGACACTAGAAAGCCGGACTGGGAAATGCGATCGTCATTCGTGCCGAACAGGTCTATTGGCTCGTGAGGGTGACATGCGTGAGGGACAGCGGGATGCGCGGCGCTCAGTAGGCAAAGCGGAAGGTGAGCAGCTTGTTGCCCTTGTCGCTCGTCGTGGCGAGGTAGTGCTTCTGCTCCTCCTCGCTCATCGCGTCCCACCGGCGCTGGCGGCGCGCGTTGACCGTCTTGTAGAAGAAGCGGCTGCCGACGTAGAGGGCAATGTTGGTGCAGGCGATGACGATGAGCGCCGTGTTGCCGCGCTTGTACTCGGGCGCATCGTCCTGCCGGTAGACGTTGGCGGCAATGGTGCTGCCGGCCTGCACCATCATGTTGTAGTACGAGGCATGCAGCGAGCGGTTGCCCACGTCGCCGGCGTTGGCCGAGATCCAGGCGGCCTGGATCGGGTGCACGTAGGGGTTCGACAGCAGCACGGTGGCAAGACCAAAGCTGCAGCGGCACAAGTCAGCAGTGACGAGCGCGACATCGTGCAGCAGGTACGCACTACGTCCACGGCTTGGGGTTCTTGGGCAGCTTGAAGATGGCCACGAGGAACGGCAGGATCCAGAGGTCCTCGGCGGCGCTGACGAGTGCGCGGCTGTCGAGCAGCTCCGAGAGCACGACGATGCCGATGCCGGTGACCATGGCGCCGAGGTACTGCACGCTGTTCAGCACCTGCGTCAGGAGCGTCGAGAAGCCGAGGCGCCGCAGCGAGAGCGTCAGGTACTGCTGCACGGGCGACGAGGGAATGCCGAAGAGCAGGCCGTGCACCCAGATCGGGTACATGTGGTAGTCGAGCAGCGACGTCTTGCTGTGTACAGCAAGTCAGGACAAGCACGGCCGTGGCTGTACACGGCTGCACCCACAAGTTCTGCCAGCCGAGCGCCTCGCGGTTGTGCATCGTCGACTTGCCCGGGTCATCCCGCAGCACACGCGTGACGGCGATCGCCGCCTGTCGGTCGTCGAAGAAGCCCTTCTTGTCCCACTTGCGCTGCGTCTGCGACGGCGACGGCGGCATGGCAAAGGCCACGCCGATGGCGATGAGCAGCGTCAGGACGCCTGGGCCGTGGGTCAGCACAGCAAAGGCGGAGTGAGAGCGAAGCAACGCACCCTCCCAGAAGAACAGCCAGCGCCAGCCCTCCTTGCCGCCGACGCCGCCCATGGCGATGAGGCCGTAGGCGAAGAAGCTCGAGACGAAGCTCGTCAGATTCATGGTGCACCAGAAGAGGCCGAGGCGCAGGTAGAGCTCGTTGCTCTTGTAGTAGTAAGAAAGGTCTGCGAGAGTGGTCAGCGGGTGTGTCTCGATGAGCGCACAAGTGCGACTCACAGAGAAGCAGGTCGGGGATGAAGGAGCCCTGCGCCAGGCCGAGCAGACAGCGGCAGATCAGGAAGGAGGTGCGGCCGGTGAGGAAGAATTGGAAGAGCGTGATGATCGCCCATGCGCCCATCTGCAGCGCTGTGAGAGAAGCTCGTGTGAGCAAGAGCGTCTGTCGGCGGGCGGCCCAGACACTCACGGATGAAGCGGTCCGGGCCGATGGCCTTCGAAAGGACCTGGCCGGGCAGCTCCGCGCACTGAAGGCAGAAACGATGAGCTCAGACACAGCCGGAGATTCGCTGTGATGCTCACCAAGAAGCTGATGCGGAAGAGCGTCGTGGCGAGGTTGAAGTCATTCGTCGCGAGGCCGAGGTCGGGCAAGATGCCCGCCGAGTTGGCTGCGCTGAGGTTGTTGCGGTCGAGGTTGAGGCTGGCAAACGCAATGCAGGCGACGAGCAGCACACGAAAGTCGATGATGCGCACCACGGCCTTCTCCTCGCGCCACGTCCAGCGCAGATTGACGTCGAAGTTCTTGAAGTTCTCGTACTCGGGCGGCGGCAGGTGGTGCGGCGCCTGGATGGGATCGTCGAAGACGGAGCGTTGGGTCGCGCAGGCATCGAGGTCCGGATTGGCGCGGCGTGACTTGGGCAGAAAGACATCGGCCTGGTGAGGGGCAGTGTCAGCAAGACCACTGCGGCAGTCAGCGCTGGGCGAAGCTCACCAGACGCGCCGGTGCCGGTGCGAACTCGGCAAGGCCCTCGCCGGTGGGCTTCAGGCGCTGCTCGGCAATCGAGGTGCGCTCGCTGGCGTCCGAGAGGTGCTTGTCGCTGATGCTCTCCGCCGAGGCCGTGTCGGAGGGTGTGGAGGAGGGCGCAGCATCTGCATCGCGACGCTCTTCGCTGCGCGGCAGCACGGGCAGCGTCGCCGCCACGACGATGGGGTTCGACTCGCTCGTCATGTCGGAGGGGCAGGGCTGGGAGGGTGAGGCCAAGAATCAGCATCGAGAAGCATGCCTCCTTAAGTATGTGGTGTGGCGAGGGTCTAGCGTCGGCTGAGATGCAGGCCAAGAGATTCCTTCGCACGCAGTGGTGCTGCCGTGCGCTCGCGTGCTCGCAGGACAGATCACGAGGCCCATGCTCAGGGCCTCAAAATGAAGAGCCGAGGCACAGTTGGCCGAGCCAGGAGGGTACAGCTTCATGCGCCAGGGGACGCCATCAGGGACGCCAGTGGCAAAGCGCTCTGCCGCGCTGAGGACGGCTACTCCGCACCCGATCGGGCGCACTTGCACGCTCAGAGCAGGCCCAGCGCAGGGGTGCCTGGCAGAGAGTGTTGTCCGCCACTAGTGTCGAGGCACGCAAGGCATCATCCAGGCCCGCAAGGGGCGCTAGCTCCTGCAGCATGGACGGTGACGTGCGGTCATGCGAAGCTCGGCATCCGCGCCCGCCCACGGCACAGGCGGCACGGGCGGTGCGGCAGCGCGGCGGTCTCGGACCGGTGCGCCGCAGGGTCGTGTGCGTCCTGAGAATTGTGCGATGCGCATCGAGCGGCAGTTTGTGCAGATAGCGCAAGGCACGAGCGGCCTCGTGGCCTGCTGCGCTACGGCAGCGGGAGCGAGGGGCATGCTCTGCGCAGATATCGCCGAGTCGCAGCGGAGCACGCCACGTCGCGCCCGTGGCGCCATCTGCTCCCACGCCTGCGAGCCGCGCACGCGCCGTGGCGTGATCCGCCGGCGTGCTGGCCGCCGCGCCGCACCGTGGGCGGCCCACGAGGCGGCCAATGCTGCGCCGAGCACCCTGGCGATGCTACCCGAGCCGCACTCGGCACCGCTCGGCCCGGCGGAGCGGCCCGTACGGCCGAGGGAGCGGGAGCGGCGCGAGATTGGCGGCGAGGCGTGGGAGCACCGCCTCGGGCGTGGGAGCAGCGGTGCCTGGGCGCCGACGGTCCGGCCGGCCGAACGGGCCGCCGACAACCGCAACGCATGCCCCAGCCACTGCTTGTCGAGCGTCCTGACATCTCAGGTCTGTGCAGCGCCCAGAGGAGGGGAGCTTCGCCGCCGTTGGGAGCCTGCTCGCTGCACCCTGGCAACAACAACACCTGACTTGGCACGCGCCGCGCGCCGGCATTAGCGAAATGCCGCGGCGTTGTATTCGGCGCACGCTCGGCGAATTCATCGACGGCCGCGCGCGCGGAATGCAGCTCCGGCCAGGGCACGGCATGCCGCCCCGCACTCGCTGCGCACCGCACTCCTTGCGTCACGCCGCCACACCCTCCCCCTCGCACCCCGCGGCCCACGCACCTCGCCATGGGCGTCTCCTTCTCCAGCCTGCTCGGCCCGCTGGCCTTCTGGGCGCGCGACCGCGAGGTGCGCATCCTCATGCTCGGCCTCGACAGCGCCGGCAAGACGACCATCCTCTACCGCCTCCAGCTCGGCGAGGTCGTCAGCACCGTGCCGACGATTGGCTTCAACGTCGAGACCGTCACGGTGCGTGAGAGAACGACGAAGCGGCAGTGCGGCGAAGCGCGGCGGCAGCGTGGCGCCGTCGCAGTGGTGCGGCCCAGGGCGGCGAGTCGATGAGCCGGGCGCAGCAGCGGCAGCCAGGCATCGCGCACATCAGCACGACGGCACCGGCGTCACTGCTCCAATGCCTGGGCTGCATCACACGCTCTATACGCAGCTCGGTGCTGTGCATGGCCGCAAGCGCCTGGGCTGCACGCTGGACTCGCACTTTCGCTGCGACGAAGCAGCGCGCGCGTGCTGTTCACCAGCTAGACTCGCTGCTGCGCGCCGCCGCAGTCGGCTCGTAGCAGCGACTCTGCGTCCGCGATTACGCGGCGATGTAGAGAGGAGTACGTAGGGTCGTGGTATGGCGGCGCTTGCGAGCGCAGCTCCTAGCTCGGCGCGGTAGTAGTGCGCATGAGGCGAGACGAAGCGGCCGGGAGAGTCAGGTCGCCGGCGACGCCCAGGTGAGCATCTCTGCAGCGTCACTGACGCTTCGCTATTGGCAGTGGAAGAATGTCAAGTTCCAGGTGTGGGACCTCGGAGGACAGACATCCATCCGGTGCGTGCGGCGGCCGCCCTGCCGCGCGTGCCCCAGCTGACAGGTGCGCAGGCCATATTGGCGCTGCTACTACGCCGACACAACTGCCGTGATCTTCGTCGGTGCGTCGTGCGCTACCCACGCCCTGCCTCTGGCACTCACACACGCCCACAGTCGACTCGGCGGACCATGCGCGGCTCGAGACGTCGCGCTCCGAGCTGCAGCAGATGCTGGCCGAGGACGCACTGGCGTCGGCCAAGCTGCTCGTGTTTGCCAACAAGCAAGACCTGGCGGGCGCACGCAGTGCCGCAGACGTCAGTGCGGCGCTGGGCCTGCCTGAGCTCAAGGGCCGCAGCTGGAGCGTGGCTGGGTGTACGGCGACGAAGGGCGAGGGACTCGAGGAGGGACTGGATTGGTGAGTGTGGGGAGAGGCGTGCCGAGGCGATGTGGCTGACCAGCATGCGCGCAGGCTTGTATCATCTCTGTAATGTCACCGCATGCTCTGGGCCAGTGCTTGGCCGCTGCACGCACGCATTCCGCCTGGTGAGTCTGCAGCTCCGCGACGCACGCGCACGGCCAGGGATGAGGTGCATTGCACTACAAGAAACGGATAGCCCACCGAACCTCGCGCGGGGCGTGCTTCACGCACCAGCGCCCGGGGATCGCATGCGGACTGAATCAGATACTGCTGAGGCTCGCTCGTGCACGCCGCCCATGCCGCATGCCACTCGTGCTGACACGCCTCTCGCGCAGGATGAGGACGGGTGTATATTGTATGAGGGTGACGTGGGGGAATGCGGGACCGGGACGATGCTGAAAGGGGGCAGGCGCGTGGCGCGCGGGCAAATGAGTGGACTAGAGGTGCTGATAAGGTGGCAGAGGCAGGGCAGTAGGGCAAGGCGCGTGGCTCAGGCGACGAAAAGGTGCGCACCACCTTGCCCGCTGTCGACGGTTGCCTCTCCGTCTGCCGGCTGGCCTTCGAGCCAGATCCGGCCGCGCTCCGAGACGTGCGTGTTCGTCTCCTGGCGGCCCTCGCTGGACCACTTGCGCACGGGCGCGCCGGCCGCGGTCGGCGGCGGCGGGTGCACGTCGGTGCTGCCGCGGCTGCCGTGAATGGCCCATGCGCCAGTGTAGTTGCGCGGCAGATGCAGCGTCGCGGAGCCGAGCTCTGTGCGAGCGGCGGCGCGCACCGCCAGCGGCAATGCAAAGTCGAGCAGCCGCAGCGACACGGCGCCGTTCTTGCTCTGCGCGCTAAAGTCCAGCGTGGCCGCAGGTGAGGCTGTGATGGGCGCGACAAGCGCAGAAACGGCGCCGTTGCTGCTCTTGAGCTGCATCGTGCCGTTCTGCAAAAGCGTCAGCAGCGTCAAGGTCATCACTGGCAGGATACTCGACTCACGGCCTGCCACATGCCGGCGCCGCTGATCTCGCCGTTGCCCGTGGTGGCATGCAACTCGGGCGCGCCGACGAGGCCGCCCTTCTCAATCGTGATGGCGCCGTTGTCCGAGTCGAGGCTGGCGCGCTTCCACGCGGCAATCTCGCCGCCCTCTGCCACGCGTACGGCGCCGTTGTCGGTGTGGATGTCGATGACGGGCCCCCGCAGCGGGCCGCGCACGACGACATCACCACTCGTGGCGCGCAGCAGGGCATAGCCGATGCTCTGCACGCCCGGCGCACCCAGCACGACGCTGCCATCGCCGGCGCGCGCCTCGAAACGTCCAAATAGCGGCTCCCGACCGGGCGCCGCGCGCAAGCCCGCCTCGAGCTCGAGCGCGTCGGCAAAGATGATGGCGCGCGGATCTGATGGCGGCAGGGGTGCGAAGAGGAAGAAGTCCATCGCAGCGCTCTCCAGCACAAAAGCAGGCAGCCGCGAGAGCGCCGGCAGCGTGACTTCGATGTCGAACGAGAGCGGCGGCGGCAGGCGCGAAGCGAGCCGGTCGGGCAGCGGATTTGTCTGCGGCCAAGCGTCAGCAACGGCAGTACCGTGCAATGCGCCTCCTCGCCGGGCCGTCCCTGCACTCACGTAAATGCCCACGCCCTCGCTCTGGATGCCCTTCTTCATCTTGCCCACGCGCGCCTCGCGCAGCAGTTGTGCACGTCCGCGCTCATATCTCGCCTCGATCCGCACACTCGGCGGCGTGCCCTGTTCTCCACGGCGCACTCGCACTGCGCCGGGCACTCTGCCACGTCCGTCGCTGAGGCCGGCGGCGCGCAGCGGGTCGGCAAAGAGGAAGAGCGAGGCGTCGGTGTCGAACGCCTGCGGCGACGTCAGGTTGAAGGCGACGCTGGTGCGGCAGAAGGGCCGCCGGCCGCCAAAGGCCAGCACGGCACAGTGCGGCGTTGCCCACTGCGCCGCCTCGACGATGTGCCCGTCGCCAGAGACGGGCTCGGGCGCGGCTGGCAGCGGCGAGAGGTCCTGTTCGGAGGGAGGTCAGCAGCTGCGGCTGGAGGCGCAGCGCTCTCCTCGTGTCCGCCTCGGCATGACGATCCCATGGCTGTGGGCGCTGGCAGCTGGGCTGCAGCTTCGGCACGCCTGTCTCTCTCGCGCGCTTGCGCTTCCCCTCCCTCCACCCGCTGCGGTCCGCATCTGCCGCGCACTCACCTCGTCGATCTCGACGTCGCCGATGCCGGCCCACCAGCCGCCGTCGTCCTGCGGCGCCATGTCGACGCTGGGCGCCGTGGTGAGGATGAGGAGCCACATGGCGGCGAGGGCGCAGCCGGCGACGGCAATGCGGCTGCTCGGCATGTGGCGCCACACGGCGGCGTACAGGCGGCGCCATGCGCGGCGCGGCGCGTCCCAGTCGGGCTGCGGCAGGTCGATGTCATGCGCTCGCAGCCAGGCGGCGATGCGCCCGCCGGGCGGCGGCGGGGCCAGGCCGAGACTGCCGTACGCCGGCGGCGGCACTGATGGCGGGTACTTGGGTGCGCCGTCGGCATCGAGCTCGTCGGCGAGCGCATACTCGTCGTCGATGGCGAAGCGCACGTCGGGCTCGCCGGCAGCGTCGTCGGCGAGCAGCGGCTGCGCGTCCTGTGCGTCGTTGGCACGGCGCGCGGCAGACATGGCAGGAGCAGGGGCGCGGTGGTGGTGCGGAGCAGAGTGCGGAGCGGTGCAGCGAGGCGAGGGCCGACGTGGAGCGCTGCGCTTGGCGCACCTTCACGGCGGCGTGGCGTGACGGCGGGCAGGAGTCGGGCCGCGGCGCCGCGCGCGCCTGGCCGCCTGTTGAGCGCCGTGCCTCGCTCCTTCCTTCCTCCACACCACCATGTCCTCGCCGCCCGCAGACGCAGCCGCAGCCGCGCCCGTGCTCTTCAAGAAGAAGCGCAGGGCGCCCGTCGCCTCGGGCTCGCGCGTGCAGCCCGCGCGCCGCGGCAGCGAAGAGGCCGAGGAGAAGCCGCAGGCCGAGGAGGGCGCAGCGCAACGCGGCGAAGAGGAGGAGTGAGTGGCTGGCGCGCCAGCGAGCAAAGCAGCCGCCGCTGACACGCTCGCCAGGCTCTCCGTCGCCGATCTGCTGGCGCTGCGCAGCCTCACGCGCCGCCCCGGCGGCCTCTCGCTCGACAAGCTCAATGCCGGCGCAAAGGAGGCGCGCCGCAAGAAGGACAAGAAGGCCGCGGCGCCCGGCGACACGGAGGAGGAGAAGTGGCGCCTGCAGATGGAGCGCGGCGGGCTCGTGAGCAAGGCGACGGCGGAGAGGTGAGTGATGTGGCCTGATGCCAGGGAAAGGGCAGTGAAGCAGCGAGCGAGGGCCGGGCTACGTGCGAACTCTGCGTTTTGGCAAGGCTGCGCCGCAGAGCTGGCGTGAAGTGCTCTCGCCTCGTCCCTGCTCGTGGCGCCGCTACTCTGCTGACTCTGCTCTTGCAGCGACGACGAAGACACGACGGCAGCGCGCAAGCTCGTGCGCTCCAACAACTTCCAGGGCGAGACGGGCACCGTGGATGTCGATGCGCACATGATGGCCTACATCGAGTCAGAGCTGGCGTCGCGGCGAGCCGCCGCAGCGCCAGCTGGCGGTGCAGGCAGCAGCAGCAGCGGAGCCACCAGTGCCGAGGCTGTGGCTCGAGCCATTGGCGGACGCGATGCCGAGGACGAGCTGTTCCGCATTGCGGAGCGCTATCGCGTGCTGCAGGACGAGGCGAAGGGCAAGAAGGAGAAGGAGAGCGAGCAGGGCCTCAGTAGCGCACTGCTGAACAGCGTGATGGAGGTCGATTTGGGCATGGAGTGAGTGGCTCTCGAGCGCGTGACAGTCGGCCTTGCCCTCAGCTAATGATGTCCCCGTGCGTAGCTCGCGCCTGAAAAACATCAGCGAGACGGAGCAGGCCAAGCGCGCGCTCGCAGAGGCGCACTCTCGACGCGGCGCCGTGCAACGAAACGAGGAGGACGAGATGCTTGCGTCTACTCGCTGTTCGTCGTTTCCCTCGTGGCCGCTCGCCCCCCATCGCAGGCCGGCTGACCTCTGTCTGCAGTTTTCCGAGGACATCAATCGGCGCAGTCGGATGCCGAAGCGCTCAAGGCTGCGCGCGCCGCCGACGAGCACGCGGACCGCATGGGCGGCGTGGCCGACTTTCCAGAGGGCCACCTCAACGCGCAAGTCGACACTGTCGAGCTGCATCAGGCCGCTGGACATCCGAAGCCGGCATTGCGCCACGAGCCGCCTGTGGCGCCGCCGTCGCGCGGAGGAGGGAAGCGGGAAACGGCTAGCGACGAGGCGGTCATGGAGCGGTTCAAGGTGAGGCTGGCAAGGCTTCAGCGCCTTGCTCTCTGCTGACCTCGCTCCGCTCAGAAACGCCAACGGAATCAGCTGAAATGAATGGAGAGCATACAAGTACAAGGGTGCAGAGTGCCGGATCACTGGAGAGAGCCGCGCGTGGTCCGTCATCGCTTCGTCGGTGCATCAGGATAGACGAGCTGTCGGAACGTGATGGAGATGCGCGGTCGCTCCCATCCCGCGCTCTTCTTTGGCTCGCGCGGGATCTCATGCGTAAAGCGCCGCTGTACGTCGCCTTGCATGACGAGCACGCTGCCAGAGGCGAGCCGCCAGCGCTTCTCGAGCAGCTCGTCGTTGGCAGCAGCGTCCTTCTTTGCGCCGCGTGGGGCCCGCTCGCGCATGATCCAGAGACGGGGCGCGCCGAGTGAGACGGTCACGATGACTTGATTTTCCACTGCGAGAGGAGTGCATTAGCTCCAATGCGGGACGTGCCTGCTTCGCGCAGCCTCACCATTGTCGCTGTGCCTGAGGAGTGCAAGTGTCAGCATGGCAGCAGAGGCGTGCACGACGGCCGGGCACGCACTTGCCAATGTACACGCTGCCGTCCTCGTAGCGATTGAGCATGGCGTGGTTGAAGTGCACGTCGGCGCCGAGGCACTCGGGCGTCGCCAGCTGCGCGGCAATGTCGGCAAGCAGCGGCGGGAAGGGCGAGTGCATCTCGACGGGATGGCCGCTGCGATGTGTCAGTTTGTGGGTCAGGAAGCTGCTGTGGACGGCGCCGAGAGACACACCTATACTTGAGCGGCAGGCCGGGCGTGGTCGAGAAGGCTGCGGTAGGTCAAAGTCAGACATACGCCAGGGGCCTCGGCAGCGACGAGGCGTACCGGCGATGTGGCGCGACTGCTGGATTGTGCGTCCATACACCGTGAGATGCGGGCTGCCATCGCCGAATGAGCATCTGGGCAGCCGCAGCCGCTCAGCGCGACCACGCACCGGTACCACTGCGGCAGCGCGTCAAGCTCGATGCGCCAGCGCTCTGCCGTCGCTTCGTCGATCCAGTCGGGCCTGCATCGGGCACGCAAGTCAGCAGCGCCTCAGCTATGCACAGCCGCGCCACACACATGTAGTACACCTCGGCGCCGCCTAGCCCCTCGACGCGGTAGCGCTCGACGAACTCGCGCCGCGTCACGGGCACCAGAGGGGCGTCGAGGGCGGGTCTGCTGCTGCTGCCCGGCGCAGAGGCGTCCTCGTGCTTCACTGCTGCAGATGTCTCTTCATCCTTGATGCTGTCCTCTGCCTTCACCCCCATCGTCACACGCTTGCTCCGCGCTGCCGGCGCGTCGAGCTCGCCATCGCCGTCGCCAGCCTTGCGCTTGGGCGGCGCGAGCATCTCGACGAGCGAGCGCTGGCGCGAGCTGCGGCGCGGCTCGGCCATGTCGCGTGTGCGTGTGCTGCTGCGGCGTGCTGCGGTGTTGCGAGACGAGCTGCGGCGTGGCTGAGTGGCTGCTCTTGCGTGGCGCCGCCTTGCTTGTTGCTTGCTGCTTGCTCGTCGTCGGGACGAGGGCGCGTAGATGTTACCGGCGCACGGGGAGCGCCACCGCCACGCGGCGTAAGCGCGAGCCAGCGGCGCCAGGTGGAGGCGGATCCGCGTGGGAGCAGCTCCTGCGCGCCAAGGCGGGCACCGCCGCGCTCCTCGCTGCCTCGCCAAGCTCGCCTGCCACAGCCTCATGCCATGCTTGTGAAGCTCTGATGCTTAGCAGCAGATGGCTCGGTGTCTGTGCTGCTGCGGCGGCGGCTGCGCTCAGGCGCGCTCCCACGAGGGCGAGGGCCTCATCAGCGGCACCTGCTGCATCGGGACGGTATAGGGGTAAATTGACGCGCGCGCTGCTCCTGACGGGCCTCCCGCTGCGCTGCCGCGCCGCGTGGATGCGCGCGTGAACCTGCAGCGGCCAAGCGCAACGGCTGCAGCCTTCTTGCTCTCCTCCATCATCCCGCACCGCTCACATCCCCTCACACCGCCTGCACATCCTCTCGCCCATCCGCACTCCACACTCCGCGTGCACCGCTGCGCACACACGCCATGTTCGGCGCCGCAGCCGGCCCCAGCAGCTGCGCGCCGCCGCGGGCCCGGCGGCGGCCACGCTCCCGCCTCGTCGCCCTGTGCGGCCTGGCACTCGCAGCGGGCGCAGCTGCTCAGACGGCGCCGGCCACGACTGTCGCTCCGCGGTGAGTCGCACTGCACCGTCTGATCGCATCCACCACTCACGTCGCGCGCAGATGGGGCCAGGCCGCCGCGCTCGTCGACAGCCTCTTTGTCGTGCACGGCGGCAAGACGCAGGGCATCAATGGCGGCGGCTTCACCTACACGGGCGCGCCGAATTCGCCCGACGTGCTCACCCTCGACCTCGCACAGCCCTTTGCGCCTGCCGCAGCGCCGTGGCAGACGCTCAACACGAGCGGCGCGCCCGCCGTCGCCTTCCACTCGCTCTCGCCGCTCGGCGCGCGCCGCCTGCTCGCGTTTGGCGGCGACGCCAGCGGCACGCTGCCGATCCAGACGAACAACGACTCGGCGTACGTGCTAAGCCTCGGTGACGCGGCCTGGACGCGCGCAGAGCCGGGCTGGGGCGAGCCCATGCGCCGCATATACCATGCCGCCGATGCCGATGCCAAGGGCAACGTCTGGCTCGTCGGCGGCGAGAAAGACGACGGCTCGAGTCTGTACTTGCCCGAGACGTGGGCGCTCGACGATGCGTCTCGCTTCGAGTCGCTCGCTGCGCCGAGTGCCAGCCTCGTCGACGGCACAGCCACGCTGCTGAGCGACGGCACGCTGCTCATGCTTGGCGGCCTCGACGCCAATGGCTCAGCGCACGGCTTTGACTCGGTCGCCGCGTACTCGACGCGCAGCGGCAGCTGGTCGCTCATTGGCACCGAGGGAGCCAATACCTCGAGCAGCGCCATTCCAGCGCCGCGTCGCGGACATGTCGCCGTGAGCCTGCCGCACAAGCGCATCTTCATGCACGGCGGCGCCTCGGCCGACCTGTCGCAGGCGTACGGCGATGCCTGGGTGCTCGACTGGAGCGTCACGCCGCCGTGCTGGACCGAGGTGCTGAGCCCCGGCGGGCCCAGCGCGCGCTACGGCCACGCCGCAGTGGCATATGGCCGCCAGGTGGTGCTCGGCTTTGGCTGGACGGGCGGCAATGCCGCCGACACCACGGCACACGTCTTTGACGGCACGCTCATGCAGATGAGCAACGGCGTGTGGACGGGCGGAAGCTGGGCCAGCACGTACGTGCCGGATCCGGATGTGGCCAAGTCTGGCAGCACGCAGGGCAAGGGCGGCAACGGCTCGAGCTCGAGCGCGGGCGATGCGGGCGACGGCGGCGGATCGCCCAGCGAGGGCCGGCCGTTTGGCGAGCCTACGAGCTCCGGGCGACCGACCGACGTCGGCAGCAAGGGCGGCGTGTCGTCGGGCGCCAAGGCTGGCGCCGTACTCGCCGCGTTCATCGGCGCTGGGCTCATTGCCGGCGGCGCTTACGTGCTATACCGCCGGCGCCAGAGCAGCAGCGGCTCTTACTACCGCTCCGGCGACGGCGGCGCGGGGCTGCTCAGCGGCGACGACGACGTGCAGATGCTGGAGAAGGGCGGCGCATGGGGCTATGGACCGCCTCCGCCGAGAGGGCCCAATGCAGCCGCAGCGTGGACCGCCGGCAACGTGGGCCATGCCATGGAGGGCTCGGGCCCGCACCTGCGCGAGCGTCTCGCCATGCTCACCGGCATCGGCCTCGGCGGCGGCGCCGCGGGCACGCAGCGCTTCGACATGCTGGCCGACGAGGACGTGTACGACGAGTACGGGCATCCACGCGCCGCATCGCACCGCGCCTCGGCTGTGGACGACGTCGACGACGTGGAGCTCTTCTACCCGCAGCGCGTGCGCGAGCGCTCGTGCGGCAAGCTGGATGCCGACGACGTCGAGGAGGACCTGTCGCTCGGCGACATGGGCCGCGGCGCCGGCGATGAGACGTACGGGCGCAGCGACATGGGCGGCGGCGACACGTACGTCACGTCGCCGTTCGAGGACGAGGTCATGCTCGGCGTCGGCACGCGCATGGCGCGCAACGCCACGATGCTGTCCGACGACGCACACTCGGACGAAGGGCCGTCGAACGACCACTCGACCGTCTCTGGCGGCAAGTCGTCGAACGAGGGTGTCGTGTCCTTCTCCGACGCCTCGCACTCGCGCCGCCAGGGCGGACCGGCCGGACCGCGCGCCAGTCCGGCGACTGGCATGAAGCGCAGCGCCACGTGGTGGGACCGCATCGTCGGGCAGGGCTTCCTCGAGCGCAGCGCCTCGGGGCGCATGCTGACGGGCCCGCGCGCCGACGAGCCGATCCGCGATCCGGCGCCGGCACCAGAGCTCTCGGCCATCCGCGAGGCCGATCCGTTCGGAGACGATGCTGCGCGCCTCGACGAGCAGGGCCGCCTGTCAGGCGATTCTGCGGCGCTGGCTCGCATGTCGAACGCATACGGCGCCTCGGCGGCAAGCCTGCAGAGCGTGCGCACGGCGACGAGCTCCGTGCTCGAGGCGCAGCTGCAGGGCATGGATGTGGTGCAGCGCACGCGCACCGCCAGCAGCCGGCGCACCACGAGCACGGCCGAGAGCGAGGCGAGCCTGACGCGCGCCAACACGCGGCGCACGCGCCGCGAACGCACGCAGTCCGACGCCGAGGAGACGCCGGGCAACATGGTGTGGGGCCCGGACGACTGGGCCGCCATGCAGACGGTGCTCGAGGACGACTCGTCGGCGGAGCTGCCGTCGGTCGATACCGTGCACGGCATGTATGCTATTGCTTCTTCGTCGCAGCCGCTGGACGTCGCACGCGCGCCGTCGCCGTACAAGGCGCTCGTCGAGTCGCCCTCCGACCTGCTCTCTGATCTGCCGGCCGAGCCAGCGGCACTCGCCTCGCGGCCGCAGCGCCAGCCATCGCGCCGCCGCACCGCCTCGGACGCACCCAGCATCACGCCGGCGACGACGAAGCGTGCGCGCGCCAACCCGCAGCTCACGGCGCCGCTGAGCCCCATGGCGCGACATGCTCCGCCGCCGCCGGCACGCGGCAGTGTGCGCGAGCGTGTACAGGCGTTCGAGCGGCAGGCGACGGGCGAGCGGCAAGCGACAGGCGAGCGTCTCGAGGGCGGCATGCTCAGTCCCGACGGCCAGCTGTTCGCCTCGCCGCTTGCCAGCCCTGCCGACGAGGGCACCTCGCCGACAGCCACGAGCGGCAGCGCCTCGACGGGCGACTCTGCCATGAGTCCGCGCAGCAAGGCGCGCGTCACGCACGGCCTCGTGCCCAAGGCGCAGCTCTTCGTCGCCAACCCGGATCGCGAGGGCAGCGGCGGCAGCTGAGGGGCAGCCATCCAACGCAGCCGCTGCGGCAGCGACCCTGCACCTCTTCTCCAACATAGACACGACCTCATCTTTCCCCTTAACGACGGATTAACGACCGGCTCGGCTCCTTCTGACTTGTTACCCTCCCATACCATGCCCCGCCGGCGCTGCACACAGCATGCCGGCGACCTGTCCATGTACCTACCTGGCCCGTCACACACACACTTGCACGGCGCTCGAGCAATGAATGACTCGCGTCACCCTTGAGGCCTGTGTCGCCAGCATGTGTAGACGAGCATGCTGCTGCCCTGGCGAGCCAAGTCCGCCGCTCACGGCGCCTAGGCTGCACGATGGAGGCCCCGATATGCACCCGATGCACTCCCACGCTTCCTCGGCCGAGAGCAAGAGACTCCGAATGCGAGGACTGCAGCGGCAGGACTTGGCTGCTGCTGGAGAGAGGGCACGCTCAAAGGACGGCCCTCAGCAGCGCGCGTAGCCCAGTTGCAGCCGCCTGACCAGCAGCCAGCGTGCCCCGAGCAGTCCTTCCCACTCAGCTGTCTGTCACACCCTGTCTACTTCCATGCATGGTATTTTGGCGGCAAACGTCGCATCACAGCAACATCAGGGGGAGAGCAGGCCTGGGCTGAAGATGCCACCCCCTGGCATCGAGAGAGGACCAGGCCGGCCGAATACAGACGCGCCGTGCTTGTTGTATTCGCGGCTCGATTTCAAATGCGGCGCGGCGGGATTGGCCTTGTTGGACGTCACGTGCGCCGCACCACAAGCGCCGAGTCACTCTGGCGGGCGTGGCGGGCGGGCGGTGGCGCCGCGCGCGCTGCCGCATCACCGCGCGGCGGGCAAAAAGGCAGGCGGCGAGCGGCGGCCGGCCGGCGGTGAGCGAGCGGCGGCGCGTCACACGCCGGCGCCTTTCAGAAAGAGCGCGGCCGCTGCGGTGCGGTGCGGTGCCGCCGCCGCCGCCCGAGGCCCAGCAGGCCGCATCGCCGACCGGCCTCGTTTCTTCCCACCCACACCCACACTCCATCTCGCCCGCCTGCGTTGCCCGATCAACGCACACCTGCATCGCATCGTCGCATCAGACCTGCACCCGACACTCGACTCTCTCTCTTCCGACTTTCTCTCTCACCAGCGTAAGTATGCCACGCTTGCCGCAGCATCTGTCGCGCGCCGCGCGCCGTCTCTCGCACATCGCACACGACTTGCTCGCGCCGCCGTCGGGCATCAAGCTGCCAGGCATGCGCGATGGAGAGGGAGATGTGAGCGATCATTCGCCACCACTGCAACAGCCACCAGCACAGCTCGTCGGCAGTGCCATCTCGCTCGTTGCCGTGCTGCGGTCCTCGGCGACAGCCCCAGTTGGCCCATCTCTGCCAGGGCGTATCGCCGCGGCTGCGACGCTGTCTGCCTCTCCAGGCCTGATCTTTCCGTCGAGGCGCATAGCTGGCAAATTGGATCACGCGGCCCTGCCTCAAATCGCCTTTGGCTCGCAGGTGGAGGGTGCGCGAGGAGCTGCTGCCGCCGCACAACGTCGCGCTCTCGTTGGGCGCTCGCGCGTGCCTGCATCGCAGAGACCGCCTGATCGCGCTGCTCCTTGCTGGCTACGCGCGGCAGGTGTGGCTATATGCTCCTGCCGCACCGCACGCCTCGGCCGATCTCTTGCTGCCGGACCGCATCCCTCCCTCCGCAAAGCTTGCCGCTGACCCCATCTCCCAGTCACGATGGCGCCCGCCACGACGTCTCCGGCCCCGTGCGCCGACTGCGCGCCGTCCGAGGGCCCCGTGAAGCACATCAACGGCAGCAACGGCGTCGACAAGACGCACGTCGGCATTGCCAACTCGGTCGCCTCCAAGGGCGTCGAGACGCAGGCCGAGGCGCCGCCGACGCGCTTTGCCATGCCGTTCATGAACCGCGACTCGAACAGCAACGTCGCAAACTTCAAGATCATCGAGTCGTGAGTGAGGCGCGAGAGTAGCAGTGCGGCAGGGGCTGAGATCTCGCGCAGCACTCTCCGCGAGGGCGAGCAGTTCGCCAACGCCTTCTTCGACACGGAGACCAAGATCAAGATCGCCAAGGCGCTCGACGCCTTCGGAGTTGACTGCATCGAGCTCACGTCGCCGGCCGCGTCGGAGCAGTCGCGGCGCGACTGCGAGGCGATCTGCAAGCTCGGCCTCAAGGCCAAGGTCATCACGCACATCCGCTGCCACATGGACGACGCGCGCATTGCCGTCGAGACGGGCGTCGACGGCGTCGACGTCGTCATGGGCACGAGCAAGTTCCTGCGCGAGTTCTCGCACGGCAAGGACATGACGTACATCACCAAGGCGGCCATCGAGGTGATTGAGTTCGTCAAGAGCAAGGGCATCGAGATCCGCTTCTCGACGGAGGACAGCTTCCGCTCGGACATTGTCGACCTGCTCAGCATCTACCAGGCCGTCGACAAGGTCGGCGTGAACCGCGTCGGCATTGCCGACACGATTGGCATTGCCAACCCGCGGCAGGTGTACGAGCTGACGAAGATGCTGCGGAGCGTCGTCAAGTGCGACATTGAGGTGCACCTGCACAACGACACGGGCTGTGGTGAGTGGTGTGGCGAAAGCTGTGGCCTACAGCAGCGCAGACATTGACCCTTTTTCAGCCATTGCCAACGCGTACACCGCGCTCGAGGCCGGCGCCACGCACATCGACACGTCGGTGCTCGGCATCGGCGAGCGCAACGGCATCACGCCGCTCGGCGCGCTCATGGCGCGCATGTACACCGAGGACCGCGAGTACGTGATGGGCAAGTACAACCTCAAGATGCTGCGGCAAATCGAGGAGCTCGTCGCCGAGGCCGTGCAGATCCAGATCCCGTTCAACAACTACGTCACGGGCTACTGCGCCTTCACGCACAAGGCCGGCATCCACGCCAAGGCCATCCTCGCGAACCCGAGCACGTACGAGGTGCTGCGCCCCGAGGACTTTGGCATGACGCGCTACGTCAACATCGGCTCGCGCCTGGTGGGCTGGAACGCCGTCAAGAGCCGTGCCGAGCAGCTCGGCCTTGAGCTCAGCGACGAGCACATCAAGATCGTCACGGCCAAGATCAAGGCGCTGGCCGACGTGCGCGAGTGAGTGCAGAGCAGTTCCCGAGCTGCAGTGCATGTGCTGACCTCTACCCAGGCAAACCATCGACGACGTCGACCAGCTGCTGCGCGAGTTCGAGCAGCAACTGTGATGCTCTGCCCGCCTCTTGCTTGCCTCCTTCTCGCCGTCTCAGCCTATTCTGCTCGTGTCTCATTCTGCATTACTACATCTGCGGCCTCGCTCCTGCACCCCCCACCGAGCGTTGTCGCGACGCTCATCAACACCAAATCAGTCCCGTGCCTCCCTTGCCCCTCCTGCCGTGTCTCGCTCGATCTGCCTCACTCCCTCGATGTGATATAGGCCCGCTGCTGCTCATGAAAAATGAAAGTCAGATCAAAGCAAGTGCTAGAGCGAGAGCGAGAGCGTCGTTTGCGGCGCGGGTGGTGCGTGCAGTCCGCGCAGCGAAGGCGACGTGCGAACGCCAGTGGCATCACTTCGGTGCCGACGTTTGCGCAGCAGAACAGACGCTCTCTCGTCTCTCTGACATAGTAGCTGGTCTGCGCTGCATCGTGGCTGCGAACAGCGCAACGCTAAGGCCCAGCAGAGAGCGGCGCTGCATTCCACCCGGGCGTCGATGCCGTTGCTCGCTGCCAGCTCTCGGCCTGTTGCTCCACACTGCGCACGCTGCACGCCGCCGCAGAGCCTTGCCAGCTGCTGCGCAGTACGCTGCCGTCAAGCACGTTTGCGCCCAGCACGATCTCGACGCGGTGTACCTCCCGCTGCGTCGCCTGCCAGCGCTCGTGCCATCTACTCCCGCCCAGCACGCTCCCACCCACCGGCATGCTTCCGCCTGCACACTCACCCTCTCGCTCATCTCCGCTCTACACTCAGTCGGCCGTGTTGACCTCCTCCGTGGCGTCGATCCACTCGGAGTACACGTCGATGGCCGCCATGATGGGGTTCGTCTGGCACTGGAACTTCTGACCGCAGCGCCCGCAGCTCAGGTAGCCGATGCGCGTCGCGTCGTCGATCTTGCACGACACGGCCTGGCACAGAGTCAGCGACACGTTCATCGAAGCGGCAGGAGAGTGGCGCCTGGTGAGGATGCAGCGATTGGCACAGACAGGTGCTTCCTCGCTGGACGCACGCCTGGCCGCAGACGGCGTGACAGTGGCTCGTCGACACCCGCACTTGGGCGTCTCGAGCTTGCCGGACCTGCAGCGCACTGCTCCTGCGCCACGTGCCCCTTCACCACACATCGCTCCGCCCCACGCTGCTCCTGTGCGGGACGCACCTTCTGGCTGCAGAACAGACATGTGAACACGGTGTCAAGCACCTCCTTCTTGCGCCCCGCGCCCGGCGTGCGCGTCGACTTGCTGCGCTTGCCCATGGCTGTGCGGGAAGAGGTGGAGCGGTGCGGGAGGTCTCCTGGGACGCCGGGCACGCGCAGAGACAGGCGCCGCGCGGCAGTGTGCGGCGCTGCAAGGCGCAGGCGAGCGAGTGGCTGATGCGGCGGCGTGCAGGAGGTGGTGGAGCGGAGGCAGGTGCAGCGCCGGCCGCGGCGGACGCGTGGGGGGCAAAAAGGGGGTCCAAGTGCCGCAAGGGCAAAAAGATTGACTAGAGCCGGGATCGAACCGACGACCTTATGCGTGAATTGGCGAACTGCCGTATTCTGTTAAGCATGCGCGCTGCCGCTGCGCCATCCAGCCACCTTGATGTTATCTCGTCCTTCATTACTGTATACAAACTCATATTTGTGTTCTCCCTGCGCGCCGGCCCTCCACTGGGACATGGCGCGCTCGAGCCCCCCCTCCCCCCATACTTGTCTACCACCACCACCCCCCGACCTTTGTGGGCGACGGTGCTGGGTGCCGATGGCACAGGTATGACAAGATTGGTCAGGCCACGGCCATCCTCGTTGACGCCCGTAAGGGGCGCCAGCACACAGCTCTCGCAAGCGTACAGTACACAGGGATCGTCTACAGCAAGGGGAGACACTCCCGAGCGCACAGCGCTGCGGGGGAGAGGAGCCAAAAAGTCTGGGCAAGCGGCATGGCTTGCCCAACCGCAGAGCCGATCACCCGACGCCCCGGTGTCGACTGATACACCAGCGACGCAGTGCCCTACGACGCTGTTCCCATAGCAAGGCCTTGCGGCGCCGCTACTCACAGACAGCGCGCATAGCGCACAGCGATCGCCAGGCCTGTCAAGACGCGGCAGCGCTGACGGGCAGCGAGACTACGCAGCGCTCCAGCGTGGCCATAACGCGCCGCAGTATGAGTGCAACGGTTACTCACGCGGCGCACCTTATAGTCGCTCCCGTCCAGTAGATCGACGCCGCAGCTGCGGCCATAGGGTGGATATGGTGAAAAAGCAGAGGCGGGCTCGGCGCTGCGCAGCGACAAAGGGGCGCGCCGCGCGCCATAGCGGCACCACGTCGAGCGCGGGGGGGGATAAGTCGAGTCGAGTGCTGGCGCTCGAGCCCCCCGCATTGCCGCTCGAGCCTCCCGCATTGCCGCTCGAGCCCCCAGCATTGCCGCTCGAGCCCCCAGGTGCAGCATTGCCGCTCGAGCCCCCGGCATATACTCAGTGCTCACGGACGTCTGACCACGCCCTTCTTCTCTTCAGAATGTAACGTCTCCTGCCCTTCATCCTGCCACCTCGCCCTCGTCGATCATTTTCTTCTGGCTTCACGGACTCCGAAACTCCCTTCCAGCACGAGACTGTTCCAACTCTCATCACACTGCGCTTGTAGAACGAATGAAGGGACGCCAGAGCGAGCGAGACACGACTACTCACTTCAGTCCACTTTGTCTCACAGCATCAGGCGCCGCATGTGGGGTAGACGGACCTCGCCCCTTTTTGCCTCATCTGCTCTGAGCGAGCCGCCGTCTCCAGTACCCTCATCATCGTGGTGCCGCGGCTCGCATTCAGTCTCTTCACCACATCTTCGCATCGCCAGACCATGCCTCGCAAGACTGGGCCAGCCTCAGGCATCACCGTGCAGCGTCATTCGCCCTACCTCCGCGGTGGCAGCCGCGAGCGCGGTCGAAGCTCCACCGCATCTACCCGTGGCGCCGCCACGGCAACCCAGTCGACGGACACGACAATGGGAGACACCCTTCGCTCTGCTGGCGCAGATATGATCGAGCTCGACGTCGCGCTCAGTTCAGACAAGTCGCCTCCTTCTGATGCGCATCCCAACACATCTGCCTCCGTCGCGCACTTGAACGCCGACGAGCCCATCACAGAATACCCCCACCTCTTCTGGAAAAGTTCGAAGCGCTGTGCAGTCACGCCGTCCGTGCCGTGGGCCGAGATGCCGCCCTTCCAAGACGAGCGTCAAAGGCCGAGCCTGACCGTCATTCCGCCGGGCGTCAGTCGCTTCCAGCTGCTCAATCACAACTTCGACCTCCGAGACTCGACGCTGCGAGGTCGCGCCATCATCACAGCCCGGCGCTGCCTGCTCGACTTCCTTCGCCGCGCAGGTGACGGTGATACGAGCGCTGCCGAGGGAGCGACCTTCCACATTCACGGTATTGGCAAGCGGCGCGTGCTCGACATCAGCACGCCGAACGACAGAAAGCTGCTACTTGAAGCCATGCCCCTTGCTTTCGATGGTCAGGCTGCCTGCTACGTGGGCCGCGGGCCCAAGTGCTCCGCTCACCACGCCACGGTGCGCATCCTGGGCGTGGGTCCCAACATCTGCCATGATTTCATCACGCGCCTCTGCGAGACTCTCGCTCCGCACGGCTCGCCCCGCGAGGCATGGTCCATCGACTTGGTAGACCCTCTCGACGAAGACCAACTAGCCGTCGCCTCCGGAGAGATTCGCGTGCTCGTCGCGCTCGAGCACGACGGCGCGCCCTCTCCGGCGCCTCGCGACACGGCATTCCTCATGCCGGGCTTCATGGAGTGGAACGGCGAGCACTTCGAGCTCGAGTACTGCGGCCGCCGACAGCACTGCGAGCACTGCAAAAGCCGCGCTGATCCGCATCATGAGCGCGACAAGTGCGAGTACAACGTGTGCGACTAGCGCTGCTGTGCCCGGACGCCGCCATCATACTGCGCGGCCAAAGAAGACGCCAGACAATGTTGCCAAGGCCGCTGTCATGCCGTGACCGTCCAGATGCCGTTATACCCATGCTCACTGCGCCTGTGGTACTCCTCTCTCTCTCTCATGACCCATACCCGTCGAGATCCACCCCTCTCCAGAGCCCGAGCGCCGGCGCCCTGAGCAATCTGATTCTTGTGAAGAGAGTGCATGCAGTGCGAGCGGCACAAAAGAGGCTGCGGCAGGCGGCAGCCATGAACAGGCGCAACGAGGTGCGTGCTGATGCGCTGCAGGCGGGCGCGTAGTGGTGGTGAGAGGCAAGAGAGTAAGAGTCGAGTGGGCGCCGCGACGCGTCTGCTGGACGCTGGCGCCGCGCGCGCAGCATGGCCACCAGGCTGCGCTGACGGCGCCGCTCTCTCTCCACACGACGACCACCATCCCGCGCCTCACATTCCATCCGTCTCTCTCCTGCGCCCACACCTGCCGCACGCGCCGCAGCACGCGCACCTGCACCGGCCTCTTGCGGCGCCGCTCCTTGCACGCAGCGGCGGCGACCTCCACTCCATCTCGCCACGCCCGCCATGTCCGGCGCGTATCCCGTGCGGCGCCGGCCAAAGGGCCCGCTGCATCCCTCCTACCGCGCTGCGCCCGCCGAGACCGAGCAGGCACCGATCGCAGCACCGCTCACGCCCGGCGAGGGCTCGTCGCGCAAGCGCGCCTGGCTGGCCGCCCAGCCCGCTGCACCTGGCACGCTGCCGGGCGCAGCAGGCTACAGCGCCGGCTCGCACGCCTCGACGAGCTACGGCGCCAGCTCGCAGGGCTCGGCCATCTACGGCGCCAGCTACGGCAGTACGCACAGCCTGCCGTTTGGCATGGCGCGCGGCAGCAGCTACAGCAATGGCCTGGACGCCGCCGGGCCGTCGCGCGTGGGTCTCGGCCCCACGCGCTCCACATCAGGCTACAGCGTCGCGTCGAGCGCAGACGGCGGCGTGGCCACCACCTCGGCCGCGGGCGAGCACACGTCGCCTCGCGGCGCCGGCGCCTGGGAGACGCTCACGCGCGCCCAGGCGACGCAGGCCGCAGCTGCTGCACAGGCGCGAGAGCGACAGACGCGCGCTCGTCAGCTCGAGGCCGGCGGCGCACTCGCCGACGGCGACGCCCAGGGCCTGGAGGATGAGGCGGCGGGCCCGGCGACGAAGCGCCGACGCGGCGTGGCGGGAGCGATCGTGTCGGGCGCGCTCAACACGGCGCTGTATGCCGGCGCAGCGGTGAGTAGCATCCATGCCTACCTCGACAGAGCGTCGCTGATACTGCCACAGGCGATTACCGCCTACTCTCTCTGGAGCTCATGGGGCCGACAGCCGGCACGCGAAGCAGGCGAAGACGAGAAGTCTCCGCCAGGCGCGCTGCGGAGCGATGCCTCGACTGCTCCTCCCCTGTCGCCGTCAGCCTCATCGTCCGCCTCCTCCGCGCCGACACGCAGCTCGTCCACCCACGTGTACCTCTCTCGCACGCGCCGGCGGCCCGCTTTTCCCTCGAGCCGCTCGGCGCGCTCCATCACGCGCCCGCTGCCGCCGTCGTGGCCCAGCGCCGAGAGTCTAACGGCGTCGAGCAGCGCGCCTGTCACGCCGGCGCTCGAGACGGCGCCCGAGCATGGCATGGAGGAGGACGAGGACGATGAGGATGATGAGCTGTCGCGCATGAGCAAGCGCATGGAGGCGATGATTGCCGAGGGCCAGAAGGGTGAGTGCAGCTGGGCCACCACTGCGTCAGGGTGAGATTGACTCTTCTGCAGCCCTTTCGGCAAAGGCCGAGCTGCTGCCCGACGAGAGCATGGAGCCCTCGACGCCGCCGCAGCCGACTGCATCGGCGCAGCGCTTTGGCTACGCGGGGCCAAGCTACTCGCAAGGCTCGCTGTCGCGCAGTGCCGCTCGTGTGCCTACCTCGGGCCGCGGCAATGGCGACATGCACCTGCGCTCCGCCAGCCAGGTCGACTTTGCCTTTGCTGGCGGCGCCGAGCCGCTCAGCCCTACCTCGCCGACGCCACCGTCGCGCGCCGCGCCGTTTGTCTTCGGCGCTGGCACGAGCCACATTCCCGTCGCCTCGGGCTTGACACCAGCGAGCCGCAGCCCGTATGCTCGGCAGCGACCGCGTCAGCTGATGGACGCCGCTCGCGATGCTGGCGATGCGCGCGACACTCGCTTCCGCCGGCAGTGAGGCATGGAGGCGCGGGACTCTCCATCGGCGTCGCCCGACCCTTTCGCTCGCGCCCTGCGCTCCGCCTCTCTTTCTATTCTCAACGCACCGATACCCCGCCATCATCTGTACTCGCGCCGCATTGCATCGTTCTGGACACGTCGCTGATATTGAGGGTACAGTGAAGGGTACAGACTGAGAAGGCGCAGGCAGGGAGTGAGGGTACAGTATAGATAGACGGATGACGGCAGGGACAGGGGCGGCGCAGGACGCGCCGCAGTGAGGAAGGAAAGTGTGGGGCTGCTGTAAGGAGGAGGAGGGAAAGAGTGAGGGCGCTCCTCAGTCGGTGCTGTGTCTGACGCGCCTCTGGACGCTCGTGGTGACGTCGCAGCGCTCGACGCTCGTCGTGACCTCGCGCAGCACGCGCACGGAGAGCTGCGGGCTGGTGGGCGCGTCGAGCACGCCCTCCGGCAGCGAGCCGGGCGAGTGGTCGAGCGACAGCTCCGGCAGCGTCTGGATGTCGTCGAAGCCGCGCTGGCGCGTGATGAAGTCGACTGGCCGGCGCTGAAGCGAGGTCAATGGCGGCGGCAGCGTGAGCGGCTCGAAGGCGCAGCAGCAGGTGCGGCAGTGCACGTGTGCCTCGCGCGACTCGATGATCTCGAACGTCTGCTGCGAGTCCTGCCGCTCGAGCGAGCACACGTCGAGCTCGTGCTTGTGCGACGCTTCGCCCGACGACTTGCTGTCGGGCGAGTCGTGCCGCGAGAGGCCGTGGCGCTGCGGCGCTGCTGGTCCAGGCATCGTTTGCTCGTAGTGCACGACTTGACGGCCTCGCAGCGTGTGGAGGACCATGTTGCACGCAACGGCCGACGTGCACACGACAAAGATGGGCAGCGGCACGCACTGCAGGTTGCGCTTGCCGGGCAGCGCGAGGACTGCAAGAGCGTCAGCGAGTGTCGACCATTCACGGGGTGTGCGGCACTCACGGATGGCGACGGCGGCGGTGAGCCCCATGACGGCCTAGCAGACGTGTCAGCGCAAGGCCAGGCTTTCCTTTCCTCCGCTCTGCTATGCAACCCCTTCTGCTCACCAGGTTGTACCGCAAATGCGCGCTGAGCAGCCGGTGGATGAGCATCTGTCCGCGCTGCGAGCGGGCGCCTTTGGGCGTCTGCAGTCTGAGCAGCTCGAGCGCGCCCAGACTTGGCGCACTCCTTCGTGCGCCGCCGAACGTCAAGGCCGTCATGACGCTGCAGAACGCCAGCGAGCACACGTATGGCACGATGTGCACGTAGCCCCCACGCACGGAGCGCGTGCCGACGACGGTGATGCCGGGCAGTGGGCCGGGTGCCGCGCGGAGGAGCCACAGCTCCAGCCACATGTGAATGGTCGTTGTGGCGAGCCAGGCGGCGATGCAGAGGTAGCGCACGCAGCAGCGGTCGTTCCAGATCGCGAGCGTCCGGAGCAGGAGGACGGCGTTGACGGCGGCGATGCTCGTGGCCAGCAGCACGCAGTACGTCTGGCTGGCTCAGCACAAGTGCAGCGGAGGACCGTCTCGCGCGCTCACCTTGATGAGCACATTGCCTGCCGTCTCGCTCACGCCGCCGTACGTGCCCAGCACGCAGCCGGTGAGGAGCGCGGCAAACGTTGCCAGCCTGTGTACATCTTCAGCGCAGCACTGGCTGTGCCGTTTGCGTGCTGCTCACCGAGCAGTGAAGTAGGCGAACTTGTTAGGGCCGCGGGTGCGCAGCACCTGCCAGCTGTGAGAAAGACCAATGTGCTGCGTGAGCGCCGCTGCTTCGTACACGATGACGAGCAGTCGACCCACTCTGTGGTGAAGTGCGTGCTCCAGGTGCCGATGTGGAAGCCGAGGCACATGAAGTTCGTCCATATCATCGGGCCGGAGCGGCTGCGACAAGGTAAGCAGTGCACGGCGCTGCTACGCGACGGGCCCGCAGTGCATCGCTCGCATCGCAAGCCTTGCACGCTCGACGACTCACTTGTACAGGTCAATCACATAGCCCACCTGCTCGGCGGGCTCGCTCGGCAGCGCGCCGGGCATCCACACCATGCTGGGCCACGAGAGGTGCGAGAAGAGGGTGACGGGAGATGGTGGCGTGAGGCCAGATCTGAGATCGACGGCGCCAGCTGTCTCGCAAGACGCAGGCACATGATGTGGGGAGCGCCCTGCATGCTGATAGGGCGAAGGACCACTCTAGCGTGGCTCAGGAGGCGTCGGCATCGGGAAGGAGTCCGGAGGCCAGCTTTGTGTCGGCCTGCCGTGCCGCTGGAGGTCGATAGGTACCTCGCCCGGAGGCAGCGCCTCTCGCAGCTGCACGCTGCTGCTGGCGTGGTGCATGAACCCGGCGGCTGCTACTCAGGGCGAGCATCGACTCGCTCCGGCTTGGAGAGGCCGTACTGGCGGACTGCGTGCTCCGGCATTATGCCCCTCGGCGCTCGAATGGGACGCATCAGCGCACGGGATGGACGGCTGCGAGGGGCAGCAGGATGGTCTCGTGCCTGCTGGCGGCGTGCGATGGAGCTGCCTACCCCACTTTGCCCCTGCCCTCCAGCCCTCTCTCGCGCGCAGGCGATGAGCCTCTCCGCAGACCGCCGGCCCTCGCACGGCGGCGCGGCGGCAAGCCAGAGCACGCCGGCGGCTCACTCCTGTCGAGTCCGGCGGTCCAGGTCCAGCACTTGACGGAACGCGGCGTCTCTGGACAGTGCTGCGACGGGATGCCGCCGCCGCGTGTGAACGGCCACTCGTCCAGAGGCAGGCCCTGAGCGCCTGCACGCTGATGCCCTCACAGCAGCTTCTCGCAGCGCCGACATGAGAGATGAGGAGATGTATGCGCTGCATTCAGCGCGCCCACGCGTATTGCATGTGAGCTGATGGCGCTGAGGCGCTTCGACGTGCTTGAGGTGGTGGTCAAGCCTCGAGAGCACACAGCAGCAGCGGCCCTGGCCTGAGTGGAGGAGTGCCGGGCGCAGACTCGCTCGCGGGGGCTGCGCGAGACTCCCGCGCGCCAGCTTTCGCGCCGAGGTTCAAATCCCGCGCCTTTCTTCAGGGGCAGGTTTGCACGTGACGTGCGTGGCCGCCATGAACGGGACTTTAAGGCGTAGGCAGGTGACGACTGGCTGGCTACGTGAGGATCCGAGGCTCCCAGGCTGTAAGGAGCATCTTTTGAGGTGCGCCAAGTGTTGAAGACGCTGCCGCTGAGGGAGGAGGATGGACTTGCCACTCGGACGGGCGTATGCGCGTCAATGAGCTGTGCTCTTTTCTTCTTGGCTCGCCACCTTCTTGCTTCCAGTAGCTTCTGCTTGACTTAAAAACAGGGGACAGCTTCAGCTCGATACCCTCTGTATTTCGGCAGTCAAAGCTTCTCAAACACCCTTCTCCTCTCTGCGCCGGCGCAGCACGAAGCGCTGCAGATGGCCACGAGGAGCAGCCGTCGCGCTGTTCCCACGCCTGTCGTCATGCCCGCTCCGCTTCGCTCTTCGTCCAGCTCGGCCACGCCGCGCGCAGCGACAAGACGCCGCCGCATCAAGAAGCTGCAGGCCGTGCTTGACCGTTTGCCGGCACCTGCACCGCTGTGCCCACATGGTGATGCGCAGCGCGCAGACGTGGGGTCAATCCGGCCCCGCCTTGCCCTCGTTTGGTCCCGCCGCCACTCGCGCGCCCCGGCAGGCCCGCCTCAGGGGGTGGCGCAGGACAGCAGCGTCGGCGCGCTCGCCTCGCCTCGCTTGCCGCCGCATGACGAGCGCCGAGCGTCTCCCTCGCATCAGCGCTGCCACCCGCCGTCCTGCGGCACGGGTCCAGCACGCCTCGGCCACGGCGCGCCACTGGCGGCTGTCCCACGGGCCCCCATGACGCGTGTTCTGGCCTGCGCTCTCAGGGGGCAGCGCCGCGCGGCGCGCTTTTCTGTTGGGGCGGCGATCCGCACGCGCTCGGCTTCGGCGCGCGCCAGACGCCCGAGCCGGCGCGGTGGCGCGAAAAAAGCGTCGAGGCTGGCCGCCTTGCCTTCACTGCGCGTTTGCGCCGCCCTGCCCAATTCGAAGCCTTGGCGGGCGGCTGTGGCGGTCACACGAGCAGCACAGCAGGCAGCAGCAGCAGAGCAACGCAGTGAACGCCGCGGCTCTGCACCGTTTTGACTTTGACCTGCAGCCCTGCAGCGTGGCGCCGCTCGAGCCATGCACGCCGCGCTCGGAGTCGCCGGACATTTGCGCTTGCACCGCTTTTGGCTGTCGTTGCTGAGGGCTGCAGCCGGCCACGGGGTCGCTGCTGCACGTCTGTTCTCGTGCCTGTGGGGGGTGCAGGCCCGAGGCCGAGGCCGAGGCGAGGCCAAGCGGGCGGGCCCACCTCCGCCGGAGCTGGCGCGCGAAAAGATGGGGACAGTGACACTGATGGCCGGCGCCCTGGCCCCTCTCTGCGGGCTCGGCGGCAAATCAGCGTCCGCTCGTGCCGCTTCTTGAGCAAAGGGCCGAGCGCCGAGCAGCGGCCGGACATCTGTCTGCGCCTTGGAGGTGCTGGGCGCCTTAAGAGACCCACAGCGCTGTCGCGGCCCCGCCGCACCCCAGCCTCTCTCCACCATCTCCACCATGTCGCTCTTCTCCACGCTCCCGCTCGACCCGGCACACACGTCGCTGTGGACCAAGCTCGCCACGCAGCCCTACCCCGCCGTGCCGCACGGGCTCGGCATCAGCGAGGGCGTGTGGCAGGCCACGCTGCACCCGCTCAGCGTCGCGGCCGTCAGTGTTGTGTACATCTTTGCCGTGCACCATGCCAACCACAAGCGCCTGCGGAACGGCCCGGCAAGGGATCTGGTCAAGGAGGTGAGTTGCAGCGCAGCAAGCGGAGGTGCTCGCTGCGGCGGCAGACAGCTGACGCCATTGCGCCTGACAGACGTACGGCCTCTCGAGTGCCGTGCTTGCACACAATGCGTTCCTCTGCATCTACTCGCTGTGGACGGTGCGTGCATCCGGCGAGCCATGCATGCGTCCGGGCACTGACTGTCGCCTTTCTCTGCATCACAGGCGCAGAGCATGATCCGTCACCTCGCGCACTACTTTGCTCAGGGCACGGCGGCCGGAGGCGCGGCTGGTGAGTAGCCGGGAGAAGGGCGTGGAGGCAGGGAGGAAGACGTGGAGGCCAAGGCGAGCTTCGGCGTGGCGGCTGCATGTGCGGCCTCTTGCTGCGGAGGGCCCTCGCGCACTGCAGCCCTTAGCCTGCCTTTGACTCTCCCGCTGACACCTTCTCCTTCCTCAGGCTGGACGGCCGCCTTCTGCTCCGTGCCCATGCACGCGCCCGAGTCGCACACGCCGCACCTGGCGCCGCTGGGCCTCATCGCCTGGCTCTTCTACCTCAGCAAGGGCTACGAGGTCGTCGACTCGATCATCCTCGTGCTCAAGGGCAAGAAGGTCAGCAACCTGCAGAGCTACCACCACGCCGGCGCCATGTGGACCATGTGGGCGGGCGTGCGCTACTCGGCTACGTGAGTGCAGATGGAGAAGCGCGGAGGGACAGGGCTGGCAGAGGAGCGTGTGTGGTAGGCGGGCTGCGGTGCTGCAGCCTCGGCTCAGCACGCTTCGCCTCTTCTTGCCTCGAGCACCGCGCGTCCCACACATGCCCAGCACGCTCACACCCTTCTCGGCAGCCCGATCCAGCTCTTTGCCTCGTGGAACGCCATCGTGCACACGGCCATGTACTTCTTCTACAGCCTGACGTGCCTCAAGCTCAAGGTGCCGCGTGCTGCCAAGCAGCTGCTGACGACGATGCAGATCACCCAGGTGCGTGGCAGCGCACAGCGCTTGATGCGTGACGTGCCGCAGAGCAAAGGCTGACCCTCTCGCACTCTGTTCTCTAGTTGGTGCTCGGCTGGTGCGTCGCCATGTCGTACCTCGTCGTCACGTACCGCCCCTCTGCGTTCCCCGACATGGCGCTGCCGTCCACTGGCATGCCCGCGGGCCTCGCCTCCTCGTTCTCGCGCAACTCCAGCACGCCCTTCGTCAAGGACTCGCTCTTCTCGCTCTCGCCCTACCACACCGACGCCGCGTCCGTGCGCTCCGCGTTGGCGTCGGCGGCAGAGGCCAACAACGGGCGCGTGCCGTGCGTCGGCTCGACGGGCGCAGTGTTCGCGGTGTACCTCAACCTCCTCTACCTGCTGCCGCTCATCGTCCTCTTCGTGCGCTTCTACCTGCGCTCGTACTTTGGCTGGACTCCGAAGCGCGACGCGGCCAAGAAGGCGCAGTGAGCGCCGTGCGCCCTGTTGCTGTGCGGCACCGGTGCACTCCCTGCACCCGGTCCGTGGCACTGCCGCTCTTCTCTCTAGTCTCGCTCCTGTCCCGCTCTGCCCTACATCGCTCCGCTACACCGTTCCGCTACACACCATGCATGATGCAATGAGACTCTCCCGTCACCTCTCCTCCGCTCCTGTTTGCCACATCTCTGCATTGCTCTGCCTAGTCGAAGACAACCTTCTTGCCCTGCGGCGCGCCCTCCGCGATGCCCGTCTGTCCACGCTGCGCATTCGCGAGCGCCGCACCAGGCTTGGCACGGCGCTTGTCGCCGCCTCCTCTGGCCGCCTCGAGCGCACGACGAGCCTTGCGCTCCTCCTGCGTCTCCTTGTGCTTCTTCTCCAGCGGCGCGTCGGGGTCGAAGGGCTTCGGCGGCGGCAGACGCGGCGCCGGCGCCTCCTCATCGCCATCAGCGGCGTACGGCGTGCGTGCTGGCCGTGGCCGCGCAACGTAGCCGGGTCGCTCCCACGGCTTAACACCCTCGCCGGCGTTGGCACCCTTGGGCGCACCGCGTCGCACGGCATCAGCACCGGCGTACTGCAGCTTGATCTCGCGCCCGTCGAGCATGTAGTTGTGCGGGTCGATGAGACTGGCTGTGGCGTGCGCAGGGCTGTGGAAGTCGATGAATGCGAAGCTGGGAGAGGGTCAGCTTCGAGGCGGCGAGCGCGAGAGGCGAGCAACTTCGAGCCCTCGAGCCCTCCCCTGCCGCCAGACTTGCTCCCGTGCAGTCGATTGCCGCTCGCGCACAAACGTGCGGGGCAGGCGACTGCGTCCTCACACGCCTCCATCCACCGCCCGTCTCTGCCCATCTCGTAGCTGCTCTCCAGGCCACACTCACCCCTTGCACTTCCCGCTATCCTCAAACTCTCCCATGCGGATCTTGCGCACGCCTGCACCTCTGATCTCTCCCTCGGCCCGCTTCTCCTTCTCCTCTCGCTTGCGCTTCTTCTCCTGCGGCTTGCCCTCGTCGGCTGCATCGCCGGCCGCGGCTTCAGGCTGCGGGCTGGCACTGCCTTCCGCCGCTGCCGCCGCTGGAGCAGCCTTGCCCGGCTCCTCATTCTTGCGCTCCTCTTTCGGGCGGCGCTTGCTAGCCCATTCCTCGCGCGTGCGCGCCGAGCGCTCAATGAGCTCTCTCAGGCCCGCCTCGGTCGTCGAGAACGACAGATTGCCCACGAACAGCGTCGGTGCCGGCGGGTTCTTCTGTGCGCGCAGAATCTTCTGCGCCGTCTTCGTCAGACCCGTGCGGCCTTGCTTTGGCACTGCGCCATCGACGGGAGTGGCCGAGGCAGTCTGCGCGAGCGCCAGAGCAGTGGCGTCGAGCGCTGGACGACCTTCATAGTCGGAGCCGGCCTTGATGAGCAGACGACGACCGTCGAGATGCGACTCAGAGAGCGCGACGCCGGCTGTGACGCCCGCAGCGTTGGGAACGTCGACGTACGCGTAGCTGATCGGCACGTCAGCGAGTAGTCGTTTGCTGCGGTCGCGAGGCGCGCAAGACTCACCCCTTGTTGTGCTCTCCTCTCTTCGCGCCCGCAGGCATGTTCACCCTGCTCACTCCCTCGAGGCCCTTCTCCGCGAGCCACTCCTTGAGCCGGTCCGTGGTCGTGCGGAAGCTCAAGTTGCCGATCCACAGGCTGTGGCCGGTGCGCGGCGCAGCAGCCGCATTCGCTGCGGCGTGCCGAGGTGCCCAGCCGGGCAGTGGCGCGGTCACAGTGACGCCAGGAGCCGCGCCTACAGCGGCGCTCGTCGACTCGCTGGTGACGGCGACGCCGGAGCGCGCAGCTGCCTTTTCCAGCTTTCTCCGTTTCCGCATCTCCTTGTGCGAGATGGCCTCTACCTCCTCCTCCTCTGCCGCTGCGTCCCCCTCGCCCGCCGCCTTCTGCGAGCCAGACGCCGCGTCCGACTCGCCCTCGTGCTGCTCGCCGGCCTGTTTTGCGGCGCCGGCGCGCTCAAAATCCTCCACGTCGCCGTCCATCGCCATTGCCGGAATGGCGATGGCCGACTTCTTGCGCTTCTTGTCCTTCTTCTCCGCCTTGTCCTTCTTCTCCTTCTTCTCCTTGCCGCCCTTGCTCGCCGCAATGACGGCGCGTGCCGCGTCCATGCCGTCCTCTCCCGCTGCTGCGCCAGCATCGCCGTCATCGTCGATGGCAGCGCGGCGCTTCTTCGATGGCGCACTGCCGGCCGATGCGATGCGTGCCGCCGAGGAGCTGGCAGCGGGCGCGCTGCTGCCGCTCGCCTCGGCGTCGGCGCTGCCGCTGCCGCTCGCACTGGCCTCGGCAGGCTTGGCGAGCGCCTCTTCGCGCGAGAGATGCTTGCCCTCCTTCAGCACGACGACCTGCGCGCCTTCAAACTCATCGTCGTCGCCGCTTGCGCCGCCGTCGCCGCGCGCCGAGGAGGTGCCGAGCAGCTCGTCGAACTCGGTCTTGCCGCCGCCGCCGGAGCGCGCGCCGGTGACCTGGCGGTGCAGCGACTGCAGGAACTTGGGCACGGGCCCGGCCTCGAAGGAGAGGTTTCGCGCGGCGGGGCCTTTGGGGGATCGAGGCGCCATGGTGTGTGTGTGGTGTGGGGGTGCGGAGCATGGCGAGAAGCGGGCGGGGAGCGAGACTTCGAGGCGCGGGCAAAAAGTTGCTGACGTAAGCCCGAGCCGCGGCTCCACTGCCAAGGGCAAGTGCCCGCCAACGCGACGGCGACCGGCTTCGCTCCGCACCCTCACATCACTTGCGGCCCCCGTCATCACGCCAGCTGCAATGCCAATCTCGTACCTCTTCGTGCCTGGCACTCTCGGCTACCGCGGCTCGCGCGGCTGCCCCTGAGCCGCTCGCTTGGGTCGGCCGAGGGGCCACTCTGCTCGCAGAGAGGTCCTTCTTTTCTCCGGCTGCCGCCTGAATGCGCGGCCAGGTGTAGCAGCGAGGATGGAGAACTCAGCGCGAGCGGCCGCAGCCAGATCCATCCTCGTGAGTAGTGAAGGTGTTGACGAGGGTGGCGGCGAACGCGCGAGAGGCGGCTCCTGTCCTTTGGAGGCCCGCCACAGGAGGCAGAGTCTCGCAAGGCACCGCGCCGCAGCCCCTCTTGAGACGCAGGCACGTCGTTCGGCTCCGCATGCCGCAGCGGGAAGCGAGGGCTGCCAAAAGCGTCAGTGTGTGGCTTTCTCCGGTGTCTTCATGGTCGCAGCAGAGAAAGGCGACATGTTCGCTGAGACAGGAATGGCAACCGCCTGTTTTCGGCATGACCTTGGCCGCTGGTCGTCTGGCGCGCTCTTCGTGCAAGGCTCGTCCGCCTCCTGCGTGCTCAGCCGGGAGCGCATACACCTCTTGAGCGTCCATCAAAAAGCACGGTGCTCGTGCGGCAAGCAGGAGCCGGGCAGAATGCTTCGCACGCCTTTGCCTCTCTCCTGCGCTGATGCGCAAGCGAGGAAGAGCTCTCACCGGGCCGACCCCTGGACGGCGAACGTGCCTGCCGCGTGTCCTCTCGCCTCCTCGCGGCGCGGCGCGTGCGCTGCCTCTCTCACCTCGCACGCGAGGTCACATTGCCCTCGGCATGGCCACTCGTGCTTCTTCGACATCACCTGGCATCCCGCGGGCCGCACAGCTGCAGCAGAGCGAGCGTCATCTCGCTCCGAGAGGCGAGGGAAGAGCGAAGCTGCGCAGGAGAACGGGCGTTCGTCAGGGGCATCTCACTGCCGTCACGCGGATCTTGCGCTCCTTCAAAGACGGCAGCTCCGAAGGGAGATGCGGGATGGACTCGGCTCCGACTTCGGCGGCGGAGATGCTGTCGAGGGGGCAGCGATCTCCACTCAAGGCCGCACTCCGAAGTGCGGGCCGCGGGCGGCGTGCGCAAGCACGGCGGCCTCCTTTCCGGCTCGAGAGAGAGCATCATCTACCGCCCTCGCGCCGCCACACAAAGCACCTCGGCAGCTCCTCTCTCTCTCAAATCTCACGTCAGAGTGTGCTGTTCCCGCAGGGTCCGATGCGCAGCGTCGATGTGCTCTCTGAGAGGACCGTGCGTGCGTCAGCAAGAGCACAGCACGGGCGAGGCGAGTGAGCACACTTTTGCTGCGCACCGTCGAGAGTGCCGTCCTCGCACGGCCGCCTGCCACCTCGCCACCACCCCACTCTCCCTTCTCGCCTGGTCAGCCAACTTCCTCCCCTCTCCACACGATGGAGCGCCCCACCAGCGGCTCCACGCTCGGCTCCTCGACGTCGCACAGTTCCGCGCCGCATGCGCGCATCTCGATTGCGAGCCGCCTACCGCTCAGCACGCTGCCGTCTTCGCGGCCCATGCGATTGACCAGGAGCTTGGCCAGCCGTGTGCCCCGCGGCGGCGGCGGCGAGGTCGGCGATACAAGCAACGCGAGCAACGCAAGCATCGGCACAAGCGACACCGTCGGTGATGCCTCGCTCGACTCGCTGCGCTCCGAGGCCAGCACTCGCACCCGCGCCCTGCTGCGCACGCTCGACGAGTCGTTTGGCACCACGAGTCGCGAGCGTCCCTCGCGCAGTCCGCAGGCGAGCACGACGTCGACGGCCTCGCCGCAGCACAGCCGTCGCGCCTCGTGCGAGTCGGTGCGCGGCAAGCGCATCTCGCGGCCGTTCTACGTCGGCGCCTCGAATGGCTGTGAGCCGGATTGGCTTACGGACAGCGACTGTATGCGCCCCGAATCGCGCTGCGCCAGTCCGTTCTGGACGGACCCGCCTTCTAGCAATGGCATTGCCCTCGGTCGCATCGCTTCGCCGCCATCGGGCAGCAGCAGCGGCGGTGGCGGCACGCTCGGGCGCATCGCCTCGCTCCGTCGATCCGTGCAGCTCTCGCGCACCGAGCCGCCGCCTGAGCCGTCATGTCTGCCACTCGACGCCGATCCCTTCGCACGTCCTACATCCGCCCTCTCGCAGCGCAGCGACCGTGCCTCGAGTCGCCCCGCCTCTTCCCTCTCGACGCACAGTGCCGTCGGCGCTCAGCTTCTGCTCAACAAGCTGCCGAGCGCGCCTCGTCCGCGTCTTCTCTCTGCCACTGCAGAGCTCAACGAGACAGCTGGCCTTTGCACTCCGCCACGCGATGCCCCACGGTCTGCGCACTCGCCGCACGAGCAGTCGCAGTTGCACGTCGCGCAGCCTCTGCCGAGTCGTTTCAGCCAGAGCCCGGCAAGCCGCAGGGGCGGTGGCGTCGATGCGCTGCGCAAACTGGCGCGCATGCGCAAGGGCAGTACGCAGGTGCCACGCAAGGGGAGTACGGTGCCGACTGCGGACACGAGTGGCGGCTCCCTCGCTGTTCCAGGCGCTGCCGCCTCGCCACCTCGTCGCGGAGCCATCAGCGGTGGATTGCGCACGATGCGCTCTGCAGCGTCGATCGGCAATCTGCGCAAGCTGCTGTGAGTTGCGTGTGTGCCCGCATGACGTGCTCAACTGACTCTCTCTTCTCGCTGCCAGGCCCAAGTCCTCTCGTGCGCAACTCGTGCCGCCGCTTCCAACCTCGAGCGACACCACTGCCGGCGCAGACGAGACGTCGCCGCGTCCTTCGGGCTCAATGCGATGGCCGCGTCGTCGGCAGGCGAGCACCGCCACGATTGTCAGCGGCGGCAGTGCCGCAAGCGTCTCCTTTCCTTCTGCTCGCGACGCCGACGTCGACATCGACGATTCTCCGCCCTCTTCGCCTCCTCTTCCCCTCAACAAGCCGCTCCCCGCCACTCCCTCTCGTCGTCGTCGCACCAGTAGCGCCGCTCGCACGCCAGGAGGCCGTCGTCGCGTCATCTCCGCCGCCCGAGCCATTCCAGTCTCTCCGCCTCGCGGCTCGACACGCGCTGCGCCCGTTCCTCGACGACTACATCTCCTCTCTCACCGTGCTTTGCTGCCTGGCAACGCACCGAGGAAAGATGTGGCCATTCGAGATAGCTGGCTCGACGTGTTGGGCACTGGCATTGACGCGTGGGCTCTCGCAGCGGCGCCGAACGGCAGAGCACTCGAGGAGCCGCCGACGGAGGCACCGCCGTCGAGGGCGGCGTGGTGGAATCGCAGCTTGCGCATCGGCCGGCAGAAGCAGCTCATCACGGTGTCCAATGCAGCGGAAGGGCCGGAAGCAGAGCAGACAAGTGCGACGGCATGGTTCGCCACGCTCCCAACGCTGGCTGGACGACGGAGCGAGGACCTGCTGCGGCAGACTGGACGCACACAGCCCGTGCCGAGAGCGTCGCGCAGCATCGACTTGCGTGAGCAGCTCAAAATATCCACCCTGCCGATGCCTTTGCTCACGCTCTCTCCTCAGTCCGGGCCGCGCCAGGCACCTCGAGCATCCACGTACGCCCCGCCATTCCCAGCTGGGACGTGCTTGGCCCTGCGCCTGTGCCCGTGGCAAGCGACTGGGTCTCCACTCGCAGTGCCTCGGCGCGTGCACAGCTCAGCGAGCGTCGCGCAGCCGCGACGCGTGCCATGTCTGCCTCTCCGCCGCCCGGAGACGACAAGCCTTGGCTCCGGCCGCTGCGCCTTGGCGATACGAGCCTCGAAGGGCCGAGGAGCGCGACAATTGAGGGCCCGAAGCGCGTGCTTGACGGCGGACCGAGGAGTGCGCCGCTACTGCAGAGAGACGTACGTAGTCCGACGCCGACGCAGCGAGACTTGCGCAGTCCGACGCCCACGCAGGCCGGGCCTCCTCAAACAGCACCTCCTACAGCGCCACTGCAGCGCGCTCCGGCCGTCCCGGCGCTCGTGCAAACAGCCGCATCGCCCTCCTCGAGTCTGCGCGCTCAGTCACCGCTCGACAAGAACGCGGCCATGCTCCTTCTTCATTCGTTGCCTATTCCTCCTCGTGCGAGGCGTAGTCGCGCAAGCACGGTCAGCTCGTGCGATAGCCAAGAGCTGAACGTGCTGCGCGGCGAGCAGCGGCACGAGAGGAACGACACGGTGGCAAGTGTGCAGACGGTGTCGTCGTCAATTTTGTATGTCGCAGAGGAGTCGATGGCGTCGGCGCCGCCTTCGGACCCGCCGCAGGAACCACTGCCGACGCCGCCGAACTCGGCGGCGTTCACCATCAAGCCGGACCGCGAGTGGCCCGACACTCACAGCTGGGAGGACATCCGTGCGGACCGCGGCGTGACGCCGTGCGACTGGGACGACCTTGGCGAGCGCACGAGCAGTGCACGCGATACATCATCGAGCCTGGCGAGCGAGGCGACCGAGCTGCTCTCCTCGCTGCTCGACAGCTTTGGCGAGGCGTCGCCTGCGCGTGACGACGTCTACTTGCGGCCACACTGGCACGACGGCGACTCTGCGCGACGCTCCAGCACCACCGGCGAGAGTATCCTCAGCTACACTTCGACGCTGAGCTCTGGCGCAAGTGATGGCGCAGATCTGCAGAGTCTCATCGACGGGCTCATGGACGAGTCGGACGACGACGACGACAATGAGCGCGGCAGTGCCTCATCCGGCTTCACCTGGCCTCCGCGGCCCTCGCACGCGGACTCCAGCCTGGCGCCCGTGCCTACGCCCTCGATTCGTCTGTCGCCGGCCGACGGCAGCGACTCGCTTGATGTCGATGACGCGGCCGTGGCGTTCGACATGGTGTCTACTCCCGGCACGCCGAGCGGCGTGCAAGAATCTCCGTGCCCGCCAAGCCGTGTGCGCATGGGAGGAGGACGGGCGGTGAGGCCGCGCGTGAGCGATTTGGACCTCACCAAGCGGGTCAACGGCGCCTCTGCGGCCGCACCGTCGACGACCTCTGCGGCACTCCCTCCGAGCGTGGTCCCGCCGAGCATGCCCCGGCACGTCGACTTGCGCGTCGGCTTTGCGCACGTCCCTCCGCCCAGCTTCAGCCCGGAGCTGCTGCACGAGCTCGGCTTGGGGCCGACCGCGCCCGACACGCCGTGCGCCACGCCGACGCACAAGCGCATGCCGTCCGCCCCGCTCGACCTTGCCGCGATGCTTGACGAGTACACGCCGCCGCAGAGCGTGTCGACGAGCGCCAAGCACGGCAAGAGCATGGCTGCGCATACACGCACATCGTCGGAGCCGTGCGTGTTCCGCGACACGCCGGCAATCATTGTGCGGCCGAGCGACTCGGACGTCGAGAGCGAGTGCGGCAGTGTTTCTGGCGCCTCGCACGGCAGTCCCTCTTGCGCGTCGTACAGAGACTCGATGACCTCCAGCAGACGATCGATGGCCTCTGGTCGGAACTCGATGGCTTCGTGCGGCAGCGCATCACTCCTGTCGTGCGGCGACAGTCCCGGCGTCATTGCGACTGCGCGAGTCGTCGCCAGCAGAATCTCGGCGGCTCCGGCACCCGCCTCGCTCTTGCACGGCCGTGAAGTACACGCGGGACGCTTCTCGCAGGGCGTGCAGTGCGCCACGCAAGCACCAGTCATTGAGCCGCCTGGCTCGCCTCCGAGTGAGGCGTCAAGCGTGCATCGAGTCTCACCGCCGAGCGTTCACTTTGCGCCGGCACCCAGTCAGTGCGCTTCACCGCCGAGCCTCAGCTTCGCCTCGGCTACGGGCGAATCGTTTGCCTCACCACCAAGCGCAGCCCCTCTGCACTATGCTTCACCCGTGTCCTCGCCAGCAAGCTCAACGCGCCGCGACTCGTTTTGGTCGACGGGCGAGGGGCACAATACGTCGATGTCGAGCGTGTGGTCGCCCGACGACGCGCGGCGGCAAAGCGGGACATACACGGGCAAGCTGCTGCCTGTCGCCGAGATTCCCGAGGCGAGGATCGGCACCTGCGAAGACATGCACGAGGATCCGCTCGATGAGGCGCTCGAGAAGCGACGCGCCAGCATCGGCAGCCTGTCCGTGGACGAGGCCGAGGCGCTCGAGCAGCAGCTGCGCTTCGAGGAGCAGGCGCTCACGGCGGTCCTGCACAGCCGGCAGACGTGGACGGGCGGGAGCCTGTGCGAGTACCTGCTGTCTGGTGAGCGACCCGCACGACACTAGCCAACACTGCAGGCCCCACTGGCACGTCGCATCTTCCTTCCGAACTTGCGGCAGCGCTGACGCCCTCGCCTCCCAGTCTTTCAGCCGCCGCGCGAGCTCGAGCAGATTGGCGTCTTTCTCGTCGAGTCGCGCGCGCACTTTCGACCCCTGCGCAAGCAGCGGGCGCTCGACGTGCGCGACGTGACGGCGCACGACCATCTCTCCGCGCCGTGGCGTCGTCTCTCGCACGCCGCCGTGCGCTACCTGTCAAACGAGTGCATCCGCAGCGGCGACGGCGACTCGACGGACGAGGACGACGACTCGTCGGCCGACGGCGAGCTCGACGAGAGCAGCCTGTGGGACCTCTCCGGGCGCGACCGCTGCAGCACGCCGCCGCACTCGGGGCCGCACCCGCCGCCGTTTCGCTATGTGCTTGTCAGTCCCTCGACGCAGTCGAGTGCGACGACACGGCACAGCGCTGCCAGCTAGGAGCAGGAGCATCTCACTGCAGCAGCAGTTGCCTCCGCGACGCGCTCAGCAGCAGCGCGCGTCCCGATTCACGCCACGTCCCCCTGGCTAGCTTCACCGTCCTTACGACCTCTCGACCCCCTTCCTCACGACACTCCCTCCGCTTCGGAATGCTTCCTCCTCCCGCAACATTCTCTCTCACTCGCGCCCCGCTCCCTCGCCCCGCAACACTTGACCCCTCCGCGTCTGCCACTTCCTTTCTGTGTGCGCTGCAACGATTGATTAACTCGCCAGCGGCAGGGTTCCCCACCCATCAGCGCCCCATTCTCCCTCCTCGAGCGTACGTGAGCTCGCCAGGCGCGCCTTCCAGTGCTCGATGCGAGCGTCCAGCCCATCATCGATCCAGGCCTCGCGCAGGCGCGGATACAGTGCAAATGCATACTCGCGCTCGCCGTCGTCGGCTGGAGGAGCCAATTGCGGCTCGTCGATGTCGCGCGACTCGTCATCGTCGAGCTCCTCGGTCGGACGCAGACGCGAGCCGCGTGACGGCGTGTGCGGCAGCGGTGCGAAGAGCGTCTTTGCCGCGGCGCCGCGCGAGGGCGTCTGCGGCTCCTCGTCGGCGTCGCTCGGACCGAAGCGCACACTGCGAGGCGTGCTGGCGGCGCTGTCGGCTTGCCGTGAGCCTTGAGATTGTGTCGGCGTCGTGTGAGAGCCCGGAGCCGCTGCCTGCGCTCTCGCCTCTGCCCTGGACGGCGTGGCTGGCGTGCTGCCTCCCGCACTCCCACTGCGCTGCAACCCCCACGCCGCGCCGCTCTGCACTGCCGCTGCGCGCGCCCTCAGCGCCGCTGGACTCCTGTCTTCCTCTGGCGAGTCCTCTGCGGGCCGCTTGCTCCCACTCGCAGCGCTAGCATCGTCGCCGCGCTGACTGCGGCTGGGCGTGCGCGGCGACGATGCTGCGGATGATGCGCGAGTCTGTGCTAGCACGGAGCGCAACTCGGCAAGCGAGGCGCGAAAAGCGGCAGGACGCAGGCCGGATTGCTTCTCGAAGGCGCTCTGCGGGATCGGCTGCGGCAGGCTGCGTCGGAAGTCAGCCGAGTAGAGGGGCAACCGCAAGGTGGGGTGGAGGGGCAACCGCAAGGTGGGGTGGAGGGGCAACCGCAAGGTGGGGTGGAGGGGCAACCGCAAGGTGGGGTGGAGGGGGCATCCGCAAGGTGGGACGGAGGGGCAACCGCAAGGTGGGATGGAGGAACAACCGCAAGGTGTGCCACGGTCCTTCCATGGCCTCTCCGCCGGATGCTTTCCACTCTCCCGACGCTTCATCCTCCCGCGCTCCCCCCTCCGTCTGCCCTTGCGCACCGGCAGCAGGTTGGTACCGCCGATGCGCAGCGTCAAAGCCAGGCGCTCTGCCGGCAGGGCCCTCGACGTTCGGCACGCCGCTAGCCACGTCACGCCCGGCATCGCTGGCACCGCATTGACCCTTGGCCGCTTCACAGCACACGCCGGCCCGTGGAGCGAGCTAGCGGCCGTCACCGCCGCCGCCTCGCCAGCAAGGGCTCGCTGCAGCGCCATCGCGGTCTGGGCGATGCACGCCTGCCTGCGGAGCGCACCAGCACTCTGCTCCTCCTCACCGGCCCAAGCGCTTCTGAAGATATGTCCGGCTGCTCACGTCACCTGTCCGCCGCTCTAGCGCATTGCCAGCCGCCGCCACAGCTCCTGAGCACTGCTCTCAAGCCCGACGGGCACTCCACCCGTGCGCGACGCAGCGCCTGCCACGAGCACTCTTCCTGCCCCCACCCGTCGCACATCGCCGCACACTCACCTCTCACAAGCGATGCATGCGGCAATCGCGACGGTGCCCGGTCCCGCAGCTGCGAGTGCGCTCCTCGCAGCCGACGCAGCATGCAGCGTAGCGAGCAGCGAGAGCGTGCGTGCCTCGGCGGCTGCCAGCCCGGGCGGCGGCGGCGCAGAAGGCTGCAGCGATGCGCCTGCCTGCGCGCTGAGCGAGGAGAAGAGAGAGGAGACGGGTGCGCGGTAGGCCATCGCTGTGAGCAAGTGCGGGGACGGGCGAGCAAGTGCGGGGACAGGCGTGGTGGTGGTCGCGAAGACAGGCCGGCGACGCGCGCGCGCGCGCAGGCAGCGCGCATATCACCCTGGCGTCCGTGCGCCGCGCGCCTCCTCCATGCACATCCGTCGACTCGTCACATCAGAGCCATGCCATTCCGAGTCTCACACGAACGCCAAAATGCTGCCTACAGGCGCGAGCGAGCGGGACTGATGTCGCTGTACGGCGCCGGCGCACCGTCCGAGTACTCGTTGGCGGCGTCGTTGCCCGCGGCGGGCATCTTGACGCCAAACTCCTTGCCTGCGGCGTCGGCGGGCGCGGCGCCGTACAGCTTCGAGCGCTCGTGGCTGGCGCATCTCTACGTCAGCGATGCGAAGTGCGCAAGAGAGAGGGTCGGACACACCTCAGCACAGTGGCCAGACGCAGCGCCTTGTCGAGGTCGCCCTTGACCTTGATCTGAGGGTGAAGATGTAAGCTCGGCGCGTCAACCGTCACGTCGCTCCGGCAATACCCACGCGGCCCGAGTTGTACAGCTTCTGCGCGTGCTTCTTGCCTGTCGCAATGTCGACGAGGTCGCCGTCGACTGGAGTAGAAGCGAGTGAGCGAGGGAGTGTGGTGAGGGAGCGTACACGAGCACAAGCATGCGACAGTGGCCGCAGTCGAGCGCGGTTGCCGTGCTGCTGTGGCACTCTCGCACGAGGCAACAAGCCGAGCGTCCTCCTCTCTCGCTGCCCGTGCCACCCTCTGCGGAGCCACGGCCCGCACCGCACGCACACCTTCCATGCATGGACCTCTCCTTGCACACCTCCTTGATGCGCGCCACCTCGCACACCTCCTGCAGCGGCTCTCGCACCGCGGCCGCCTTTGCACCCGCCTTCACGTCCGCTCGCCCCAGTGCTCCACTCTGCACCGCTCTCACGTAACTCCCTCGGCGCACACTCACGGCATTCAATGACGACGTCTGCGCGTCGCTTTCGTCCCAGCAGCGTCTTGGGCGGCTGGCCGCGCCCGATGGTGCCCTTGCGGCGCATGTCGACGTACCACAGCGCCGGACGCAGTGCGCCGCCGCCGTGGGCGTCGCCGCTGCGGCTCGGGCGCGTGCGCGGGTTCGTCGGGTCGAGCGGCGACGTGGGCGAGACGATGAAGAGGAAGATGGCATTCATGCTGCGGATCAGACGGCGCGGCGTCATGCCGCCCGGCAGCGGCTGCGCGAGAAGCGCGGCCGAGAGCGCAAAGATCTGAGGCGAAGGAGGCGTAAGCACGGGTGCAGTAGCCCTGTCCGAGGCGGCCTCGCACACGCCCCGCCTTGCAACTCACGCGGCTCGACTCGAAGCCCTCGCAGTGCAGCTCGCGCCCCGTCTCGGAGGCGAGGGCGCGCTCGGCGTCGGACGTGATCTTGGGCGGCGGCGCAGTCATGGTGCGGGATGTGTGGTGCTGGGCGATGCGGGGATCGGGATGGTGGTGCAAGAGCAACGCAAGGCGCAGCGGGTCAGCGCTGGCGGCCAGCGCCGAGCGAGGCACGCCGCCTGTGTCGCTGGCCGCGCGCCTCCACCCCCGCACGCACGTGAATCTCGCGCGCCGCGATCCCGCGGCTCTGGCGCGGGCGGCGCGTCGCGGGGCCGCGCGAGACTCCCTGCAGCCAAATGCTCCTGGGACCTCTCTGGCTCGGTTTCCCTGCCCCCTGCTGCCCTCTGCTTGCTGCAGGCACTCCGCCTGTGTGCTGCCTGTATGATGTCAGCATGTGGAGGCCATGACTCAGCCTGGCCCCACATCTGTGACCCATTCTTGCTCTGCAGCTGGACCCTTCCTGCTGCCTGCCTGCCTGTGCTGGCCTGTGGTTGGCTGCTCAGCCTCTGCTCATCTGCCTGCGGAGTCAGGTGGAGGCAGCTGCTGCACACTCACCCTGGACCCTGGCTGCTGCCTCTTCCCTATAAAGGCGGGGCCCCCAGCCTGCCACTCTTCTCCTCCCCCCACCACCTCAAGCATCCTCAAGCTCAAGCCTCCCTCTACTCCTCATCCCAACCCACCAAGTAAGTTGTCCCTCCTCAGAGGAGCAAAAAGAGAGCAAAAATGCCACAAAAGGCAAAAAGTATGACCAGCACGGGGCTCGAACCCGCAACCTTCAGATGTACAGAGCATTGAATGCTCGTAAATCGTAGTCTGCTGCGATGCCAATTTCGCCAACCGGCCATATTTGATGTTCGGCTGGAAAAAGGTTGCGTACACAAATCTGCTGCATTGATCATCAGAATTTGTGTGATAACTTGGTCCGTACAGGCAGTGGGGAGCTTCTGGTGAAAGAATGGAAGGATTTGAGGCAGCACTGGCTGATCTCTGCAGATGTACCCTACCCCTTGACACTAGGCTGCTTGACTGATGCACACTGCATCTGTCTTTCACCTGCCAAAGTCTCAGCACAGCTTGTTAGAGCCACTGCTGTGATACCTGCGCCTGGCCCAGACAGCAGGCCCCTCCTGTTGCTGCTGCCTGTCTGCAAGCCCTGCACAGCCCATGTGCCACCTGGACACCTGTAGCACCTGCAGCACATGCCTGGCAGCCAGGCAGCAGCAACAGGAGCAGCCTGCTGGCTGGGCCATGCGCAGGCATGCAGCTGCAATGCATCATGGGTGGCACATGCACTCCCAGCACCTGGGCTCAAGCAGGCTCAGGGAACTGCCGTTGAAGGCTGGGCCCCCATCCTGGCTGCTTGACAAGGTGCTCTAGATGCACTTCTTTTGAGCTGAAGAGCAGAAATGTCTATGACACAGCATGGGCTGGGCTTATGACAGTCAGCTGCATGCCAAGGAAAGGCATGCGCACACTGTAGTCCTGCTGCAAGGGTACCTGCTGCGCTGCACTGGTGGCAACAAGGAGGAAGTGGCACCTTACTTTGTGCCCAACAGCATGGTACTTGTCCCTGCAGATGCCTGGTGGGGCTTTGCTGGGTGCTATGCCTTGCGCACTGCAGGCCTGGCCAACAGACCCACAGCTGGCCAGCACAGCAGACAAGCCTTGTACAACTGTCTTGACCAGATCAACGGCTTTGTCCGTGACAAGTGCATTGCGCTGCTGCAGCATCTAATCTGTCAGCCCGTTCATTGCAGCAAGCGGGCCTGTCAGAGCAAGTTGCATTGCCCAGGTGCTCACTGCCCTGCCTGCCCTTCTGCACGCCCTTCTGCATGCCTGTTTTGTATGCCCTCCAGGCCAAACACTGCTCTCTCACTTGCACTGTGCCCTCCACAGAGCTCATGCAGGGAGTGTTCCTCAACTCCATGCCAGGCCGGCTTGTTTGGACGCCAGTTCAACAAGTTCTACCTCATTGACCCGCAGCTCATGCATCTTGCGCACTGCCTGGCGCAGCTTCTGCATCAGGCACCTCTTGTTGTAGCTGCCTGCAGCAAGGTGCAGTCATCACCACACGCCTGCCAGGTGCAGCGCAAGAGCATTGCTGCATTGTTTGCAATCCGCCAAGGCACCCTTTGCTGCTCAGCAGTGACATCCTTGCCCTGCTGCTTGAGGCCTGCCAAGGCATTGGTACGTCTAGCTGTGCTGCCACTCTCAGCAGGCCAATATGCCTGCTGCCTGCCTGCTCATTGCTCACGCTCACTTCTGTCCTTGCAGCAAGCACACCTGATACATGAGTTACTGCATCCTACCTTGCGCTCTCTCTACTTCACATCTGGTAGGTCTGCAGTGCACAGCCATGCCTTGCGCGCCTTCAAGCATGCTGGCTGAGCTCCTTGCTGACAGACATCTTTGCAGTGCCCATCATGGCCTGGTCCAATGCAAGCCTCTGCAACTTTGCGCTGCTGTACATTCTCTACGCGCTGCAGTGGAAGCTCATGGCCTAGGTGGCAAACAAGAAGAAGAAAGATGGCACTCACAAGCGGCCTGGGCTTGTCAATTGCAGGCAGACCTTGGTGTTGTAGACAAAACAGCTTCCATACAAGTTTGACCACAGAACAAAGCTCATCAAGCATGTGGCTGCCAACATCTGTCCAACCCACCACAACAAGGCTGCTGCTGTTGAGGCTGCAGCCCTATGCACAAGCACACTGACAAAGATGAAGAAGGGCCCTATGTGGGATGTGCTGCTTGCAGGCCATGCACTGGTGCGCCCCAAGCCGCTTCTGGAGTGAGAGGGGCTTGGTCTTGCATGTTTACAAACTTTGACTACTGCACTTGAGCCTTTAAGGCTTAACCAGCACCATTGATTGTCTGAGGGCTTGGAGTGCAGCCAACATGGGCTGGAGATGCCCAATTGCCTTGAATTGCGCTCTGGGGCTGCGCGCACATTCTAGAGAGCATGGCCTGTAAGCATGGGCAGCAGCAATTCAGGTCAAAGCCAGCTCCAGCAGGCGCCTGAAGATTAGGATAGGGAGAAGCCTGCCAGTGATCTCAAAGAGGCAGTTGCAGGCGCAGTGAAAAGGAAGCAGCTCAACAGACTGCATATGCACCAAGCGCATGCTGCTGCTGTGCGCCTAGAGCAGCTGTGAGCCCCTGAGTTTGGCAGCATTGCGCCACACGCTTGCTCTTGGGTTTGGCAGGCGCTCTTTGTCATTGAGGGATTCATGCCTGTCTGGCAACAAAGCATAATCAGGTGCATTGCAGTATTTAGCTCCACAGGCTGGCTACTTACCTGCTGTCCTTGTCTGGATACTGCAACTGGCTTGTCTAGCCTCAAGGCTGAAGGGTGAATATGCCGTGTGCCTGCCAGGCTATTGAGGCTGGCAGTGACATTGATCTTGTAGTGCTGCCTGAGGCAGCCTGTGTTGGCAAGATGCAGAATGAAATGGTCAAGCACACTGCTGCCATTGCGCCCTACACGCGCAGCCTTGGTGGCCTCATTGTAGCACAGCTGCAGCATGCTGCCTGCACTGTGCACAATGTCATTGTAGGGCAGTGTGACCATCATGTTGGGAGGCAGGGCTGCAAGGACGCGCTGGCGTTCTTCTGTGCGCAGGTAGGACAATGGCTTCTTGTTCAGAAGGACATCCATGTAGGCCTGGTTGCAGGCAAGTGTGCTTGGTCCAGTGCCCAGATCTGCTGCAGTGCAGCGCATACTGTCAGCTGCAGCTGAGGCACTTGCCTGCATGATATTGCCTAGCTCAGAAGTGGCTGACAACATGCTTACACTCATTCATTGCCGCACGTCTTCTTGCTCTTTGCCCTATTGCTGGCCTGCACTGCTCCTTGCGCAACCCAGTGTGGCAGTTTGAGCCTGTGCGCACCAGGTTGGCCAAGCTGCGCCATGTCTCCACAAGTCACCAGGGAGATCTGCACTGGTCCTGCCAGCTGCTTGAGCACTTCTAAAACTGTACATGCTGCAGCAGATACACCTGCAGCAGAACTACAGCGCGCATGTGCCTTTTCTTGGCACAAATCCAGCTGTACTGAGTCTAGCCCATGCTGTATCATGCATCATTCAGCTCTTCAGCTCAACAGAAGTGCCAGCAAAGTGCATCAAGGCCTTTGCTGTCCACACCAGCTAGCTTTGCAATGCAGTAACAGTGCTGCAGCTTCACTAGCCATTTGAGTCTCACACTGAGCTTCAATACAGACCTGCTAGACAGCATCTGCTACACTGTGTCAAGCAGCCAGCATGAGGGCCAGACCTGCAATTGCTCTGCCCTGAGCCTGCTTGAGCCCAGGTGCTGGGAGTGCATGTGCCACCCATGATGCATTGCAGCTGCATGCCTGCGCATGGCCCAGCCAGCAGGCTGCTCCTGTTGCTGCTGCCTGGCTGCCAGGCATGTGCTGCAGGTGCTACAGGTGTCCAGGTGGCACATGGGCTGTGCAGGGCTTGCAGACAGGCAGCAGCAACAGGAGGGGCCTGCTGTCTGGGCCAGGCGCAGGTATCACAGCAGTGGCTCTAACAAGCTGTGCTGAGACTTTGGCAGGTGAAAGACAGATGCAGTGTGCATCAGTCAAGCAGCCTAGTGTCAAGGGGTAGGGTACATCTGCAGAGATCAGCCAGTGCTGCCTCAAATCCTTCCATTCTTTCACCAGAAGCTCCCCACTGCCTGTACGGACCAAGTTATCACACAAATTCTGATGATCAATGCAGCAGATTTGTGTACGCAACCTTTTTCCAGCCGAACATCAAATATGGCCGGTTGGCGAAATTGGCATCGCAGCAGACTACGATTTACGAGCATTCAATGCTCTGTACATCTGAAGGTTGCGGGTTCGAGCCCCGTGCTGGTCATACTTTTTGCCTTTTGTGGCATTTTTGCTCTCTTTTTGCTCCTCTGCTTTTTGCACTCCTCAGGCAGCCTGGCAGGCCTCAGGGCTTGCTGCAGGCCCTTATGCACTGCTTTTGACATGCGCAGAGCGTCAGACAGCCTGCCGTGAGCCCTGCAGAGCCTGTACAGCTTGCTGAAGCTGTGTGGTGGCCTGGCACTCTTTGACTGCTATCTGGTGCTCTGTGCTGCTCTGCTGCAGGAATGCTGGCATGAAAACAGAGCCATTTGGGCATAGAGCTTGCTAACAGGGCACAGTACTGCTAGTGTAGCTGCAGAGGAGCACTCAGAGCCCGCCATCCTGCAGTTGCTGGCACCTGCGCATGACTGCAGCATGCAAGCTGTCAAGCAGGACTTTGCCAAGGCCAGTGCAGCTGACAGCGCCATTGCATTGCTTCAAGTTGCTCTTCTGGGCTGTACAGCCAGCCAAAATGCCCATTGGTATGCACCACACTGCTGCATCAAAGTGCCCAGCTGCCCAGCCCACAGCTTGGCCAAGAAGGGCATGCTTTGCAGGACAAATGAATGATGCTTGCTGCTTTGTGCAGCATCACACTTGCTTCTGGGTCAGTGCAGCTCTCTACAGCAGCACCAGTAACAGAGGCCAAGGCTTGCATGTACCCTCAGGTAGACAAGTGCCATTGCTGCAGCCAAGGAGAAGTGACATGGGAGGGAACAGGAACAGGGGTATCTGCTGCAGCTCACTGCAGAAGAAGGCAGGTCAGTGACAGTCTGCTGCATAGCAGGCTACTTGCTCACCTGCTGGCTCTGCTTGGAGCACAAGTGGCCCAGCTCAGAGCTTGTAGGTGGCTGCAGGAGATCAAGTCAGCTGTGGTCCAAGGCACTAGATGCTCAGCTCTCACCTGCTACTCCTGCTGATTGCTCTGCTCAGCAGTCCCCCCCAGGCTGCTCATCCTGTAGGGAAAAGTCAGCATGCAGCTATGCAGTCTCCCTCTGACACTCACCTGCTGCTGCTGCAGTGTGCCCTTCTCTCTGCCTGTGCCTGCCCAGCAGGCCTAGCCCAGCCAAGCAAAGCAATGCAGAGGGAACATCCCATCCTCTTGCCCAGAAGCACACTGACAGCCTGCCCAAGCAGGGGGCTGCAGGATGAGGACAGGGGGCAGGGATGCCCCTGCGACAGCGGGGAAGTGAGGCGCCGGGAGTCGCGCGCCGCCCCCGCCAGCGCCTGCCGCACGAGAGAAGTGCCGCCTCGACCTCCACTGCTGCGCCCTCCTCCTGTCCTCTCGGCACCACGCTCCGCCTTCACCCACCACACCACGCGTCGCTCTGTTCCTCGGCGCAGCGCAGCGCAACATCTTCACCTTCAGCCCACCAACCCTCTCGCTCTGCCCGCCATGGACGAAGAAGCACTGCGCGCCATGATGCCCATGTCCTTCGGCAAGGCCGCCAAGCCTCGTCCGGGCGCTGCCCCACGAGCGGCGCCCGAGGCGTCCAGCAGCAGCAGCGCCGCACCGCTGCAGGGCATCGCCTGGGACTCGCCCACCGCCGCCGCCGCGCGCAGTGCACCGGCGGTCCGAGGTCCCATGCGGCCCGCCTCCGGGCCGCAGAAACGGCCTGCCGCCGCGAGCGACGACGACGACGACGAGTCGGACGACGGCCTCACGCCCGCCGAGCGCGCGGCGAATCGCGAGGCCGAGCGACGTGCGGCCGAGCAGGGCGGCGCGAGCGACGACGACAGCGATGGCAGTGTTGATCTGGGGCCGGAGCCGCAGGGCGATGATGAACTCGGCCTGCCCGTGGCGCAGTGCGTCGAGCTGAAGGACCACACGAAGGTGAGTGGACGGCGGGAAGCGGCGGCTGCGGCGATGGCGTGGGCATGGAACATGCTGCCCCCGTTCGATGGGTTCCAAGCCGACAGCAGGGGTGTTGGCGCATCGCATGCTGCGTGCTGCAGCTCGAAGGGGCAGAGGACGCGAGCCCGCGCTCTGGCCAGGGCGTCGCGCATCGCATCGCATCCCGACTGAGCGCGATGCCCGAGCGTGTGCTGCGCATGTGCGTCGTGCACGGCATGCCAGGCTGCACAGGCGGGCCAGGTGCGGCTGAAGCCAAGCCGCGAAAGGAGCAGCTCGGCGCCGGCAGCGAGGCTGCACGTCGGGCGCGGCTGTGGAGAAGCACGTCGGTGCCGGCTGTGTATGGCCATGTCGATCTCGTCACGTCGTCGAGCTCGCAGCACACGTTGCCTCGCAGCGCATGCCGCCCATCTCTCGCAGCCTCGGTCTGCCGTGCCAGTACTGATTCGTTCCTTCCCCTCCCCGCTCTGTACCGTGGCTGACTCGTTGTGGCTGACCTGTTTGCGGCAGCCGGTCTCTGCGCTCGCCGTCGACGCATCCGGCGCACGCGTCGCGACGGGCAGCCTCGACTACGACGTCAAGCTGTGGGACTTTGGCGGCATGACGGCGTCTCTGCGGCCGTTCAAGTCGTTTGAGCCGGCGGGCACGTACTGGGTGCACGACGTGGCGTGGAGCGCCTCGGGCGAGCAGCTGCTCGTCGCCAGCGGCACGGCGCAGGCCAAGCTCTTCGACCGCGACGGCGCCGAGCTGGCGACGTTCCGCAAGGGCGATCCGTACATCCGCGACATGAACAACACGAACGGCCACGTGGCAGAACTCACGGCCTGCGCGTGGCACCCGACGCAGCCCGACACGTTTCTCACCGCCAGCGCCGACAGCTCGGTGCGCTTCTGGCACGCGGAAGAGAAGCAGAAGCAGGCGCGCGTCATTGTGGTGCGCAGCAAGGAGCGAGGCACGCGCACCAAGGTGACGGCAATGGGCGTGTCTCACGACGGACGCACGCTGGGCGCCGCGTGTCTCGACGGCGCGCTGCATCTGTGGAGCACGAGCAGCAGTCTTGCGCGGCCCAGCAGCAGCATCGAGGGCGCGCACGAACGCAACACCGAGACGTCGGCGATTGCCTTTTCGCGCGACGGCCGCACCATCGCGACGCGCGGCGGCGACGACTCGGTCAAGCTGTGGGACGCGCGCAGCTTCAAGAAGCCCCTCGCCGTGCGCACTGGCCTGCGCAACGAGTACGCGCAGACGAGCCTCATCTTCAGTCTCGACGAGCGGACACTGCTGACTGGCACGTCTGCGGAGCGTTCCACGGAGCGCGCTGCCGTCGAGGCGGCGGCCGAGCGCGGCGAGGCGCCGCCGCTGCTCTCCTCGGGCGCCATCGAGGTGCTGTCGCGCGACGATCTGGCGCCGCTGCGGCGCATCCCCATCGGCGGCGGCGAGGCGACGTCCGTCGTGCGTCTCGTCTACGCGCCCAAGATCAACCAGCTCTTCGCCTCGACGTCGCTCGGCTCCGTGTGCGTCTTTTTCGACGCGCACAAGTCGAGCCGCGGCGCGCTGCTGGCCGTGGCGAAGCGCGCCAAGGTGCGCCCGACGTTCGAGGGCTTTGGCGAGATGCCCGTCATCACGCCGGGCGCGGAGAATGCGGCGGACAGAGGCATGGGCATGAGCCAGGCGGCAAAGAAGCGCCGCATGGAAAAGATGCGCGCCGACCCGCACGCCAGCCGCATGCCCGAACGCCCGATGAGCGGGCCCGGCAAGGGCGGCCGCATTGGCGCGGCGGCGACGCAGCACGTCGTGCAGAACATCTACCGCGTGAGTGCAGGAGAGCGTGAGGAGGTGACGCGTGGCAGGAGAAGCGAGGGTGTGGATGGTCGCGCGCGAAGCGACGTACAGAAGCGAGGCGGGAGGAGGGGAAGCGGAGCCGAAGGAGTCAGCCCACGCAAGTGACAAACAAAAGGGCGGAGGGGGGGGGGGGAAGCTCGGAGGGAGCGTGGGGCCGGCTGTTCGATGGACCCCTTCCACATTTGACACTGATCATATTCCCTCCCCTCAGGGCAACACGCGCGACGAAGATCCTCGCGAGTGCGTGTCCTTCTCCTTCTCCTCTTGCATGCTGACCTTTTCTCGCTGACGCCTCTTCCTCCCTTGCTCCCCCCTCCCGTCACGCTCTCTCCCTGCTCGCAACAGGGCGCTGCTCAAGTACGCCGACAAGGCGACGTCCGATCCTAAATGGACCACCGCGTGGGCCAAGAACCAGCCCAAGCCCGTGTTTGCGGCGCACGCCGACGAGGGCGAGGCGGAGGGCGAGGGCGACAAGTAAAGGACCCGACGTTTCCTGGCGACGGCGGTGCCGACGGCATGGCCCGAGCAGAGCAACAATCGACGATACCAGCATCAGAAGGAGTGGTGAATTCGTGCGACGAAGAGAGGGTATCAGACATGAGGCGAGGCGAGGTTAGAGAGGGGAGGGGCGATGGGGGGAACGTGGAGAGAAGAGGGAGTAGCTGGACGGCGTTGCGAAGGGGGGCAGCGCCTTCTACTGGCGCACGCTCTTGACGTCTGCCTTCTCGCTCTGCCCGCGAGCTACCGCCTCGTGGGGCAGCCTCTCGGCGGCAGCATGCAGGGCATCAGCGGCGTCGGCGGCGAGCTGCTCCTTTGCGCTCTGCAGCCGCAGCAGCTCGCCATCGCGCTCCGCCGCGCCCTCGGCCCTCGGCGCGCCCGCGCCCGCGCCTCCCGCGGCGTTGGCGCGGCGCCGCTTGGCATCTTCGCGCTCAAAGTACGCCAGTGCTTCGTCGCGCTCCAGCCCCCATGTGGAGCCGCGCAGCGCGGCGGGCGCGTTGCCGTATGCGAAGGGATTGCTGTTGGTTGCGTGGGCGCGCGACAGTTCAGCAGAAGGAAGGAGGGAGGGGGAAGGGAGGGGACGCACAAATCGGTAGACTTGAGCGAGGCGAGAGAATGATTGATGAAGCGATGGTTCGCTGGGTGAGGCAGGGCGAGAGGGGCAGCGCGTCAGTCTTTGCGACATCGCCATCGCGGAGGGAGGTGGGGGGGGAGGGGGGGGGGGCGCTTTCCCCCCCCCCCCCCCCCCTCTTCTCTCGCTTCCCACTCACCCTCGTCGGCGCGCAGCGCGCGAATGACGTGGCTGAGCTTGGCGTCGTGCGGCAGGCCCCAGTAGCTGATGGCGATGGGCGGCGCGGGGAACGTCTCCCACTCTGGCAGGCGGCCCGCGTCGAGGTCGCGCAGGATGTTGGTGTATGTGAGGACTAGACGTTACGTGGTCAGCGATGTGAGGCAGAAGAAAGGGGGGGGGGGAAAGGGGGGACGCACCAGCCTCTTCCTCCAGAATGCCCACGAAACGATGCGCCACGCGCGGCGCGACGAGATACATTGCCGAGAAGAAGGCGGTAAAGACGGCCTGGGCAGAGGCGATCATAGCTCGCATGAAGATGCCTGGGCGCTGTGGGTAGGAGGGGGATCAGCGTCGTCACAGCGCTTGCATCCACTCTCTCTACTCACATACAGCTTGAGCGCCACCATGAGATGCATGCGTTCATTCTCTGCGTCTTCCAAGAGCGTGCCGATCCAGCCGCCGTCGCGGCGCAGCAGGCGCAGGCTCTGCAGGTGGCGCACCATGGCCGCCGCAAAGCCGGGCACGCCGGCGACCGTCTCGAGAAAGACGATGCGCACGAGCCACTGCTCGGGCGCGAAGCTGCGGCCCTCTTTGCGCAGCTGCGCCAGCGGCAGCGCCTCGGGCGCGCCGCCGGCCTGCGAGGCGCGCATGGCACGGCGCGTGGGGCGCACCGCAGAGGCGTCGGCGCCGTCGTTGGGCACTGCTACGTCGCTGCTTGAAGCGGCCTCGCTGAGCGCGGGGAACTTGGCCGCGTGCGAGGGATAGCGCGTGACGACGTCAAAGGCGGAGCGCATGAGGCGCACCAGCAGCGCCGCCACGTGGTCGCCCGGCCCGCGCAGCTCCTTGTGCACGACGCGCACGGCGTTGAGCTCTGTTTGTGTGGGGGATGCGTCAGAGTGGCGTGCACGAGTTGGAGTGGGAGCAAGAGGCAAATGGCCTCTGGCGCCGCGCCCCAAAAGAAGGCGGGCGCGCGCCATCGGCGCCTCCTTTGCAATCGGGGGGCACAGGCGGGCCGACGGACGCCTCTGCTGCTTGGCGATGCAGTTGAAAGCAGCAAGGGCAGCGCCACGCAGCCCGCTGCGACCATCTCTTTCGTCACCCTCACTCCCTTGCCC